>NW_027310272.1:0-2500 GCF_047496795.1 Chiloscyllium punctatum
AAAAAGAAGAAATGAGTAACCAGAAAAACTTAGAAAAATGTTTAAAAAGAAGAAATGAGTAACCAGAAAAACTTAGAAAAATGTTTAAAAAGAAGAAATCAGTAACCAGAAAAACGGCGAAAAATGTTTAAAAAGAAGAAATCAGTAACCAGAAAAACTTAGAAAAATGTTTAAAAAGAAGAAGTGAGTAACCAGAAAAACTTAGAAAAATGTTTAAAAAGAAGAAATGAGTAACCAGAAAAACTTAGAAAAATGTTTAAAAAGAAGAAATGAGTAACCAGAAAAACTTAGAAAAATGTTTAAAAAGAAGAAATCAGTAACCAGAAAAACGGCGAAAAATGTTTAAAAAGAAGAAATCAGTAACCAGAAAAACGGCGAAAAATGTTTAAAAAGAAGAAATCAGTAACCAGACAAACTGCGAAAAATGTTTAAAAAGAAGAAATCAGTAACCAGAAAAACTTAGAAAAATGTTTAAAAAGAAGAAATCAGTAACCAGGAAAACTTGGAAAAAAACACTTAGAAAAATTTTCAGCAAAGTGTGAAAAATATTCTAAGTGTCAGCGGAGGAAAATGCTGAAGCATCGGGAAAGATTCGCAAACTTACACCGAACATGTGCTCCGAAGTGCCGGAGGAATTGGGTGAATTGAGCCCGGCAAATGGCCAGCTGTCGTTTTGTGCCTGCAGCCCGAAAACTTTAACTTTGTCTGTCGCGGAAGTCCGGACCGAGAAAAATCCAAACGGTTTTGACCGGACCGAGTTCCAGACCGATGCAGTCAAATTTGGAATTCAGACCCATTCAGTGCCACTTGTAGTTTTTCCGCAGTGAGGTTGGCGGGGTACCCGGAGATATATGGGAACACGATTTTTAGAACAAAATGGCGGCGCGGGACCGTTCTGAAAGGCATCCGAAAAACGGTTCCACGGGCATAGCACTTTAATGACAGGTATGAGTGCATGCCGGAGAGCTCTTGGAAGTCGAATTTTTGACACTTTGTCAATTTTTTGACAGATTTGACAAACTCTTTCTGTCTGTTCTAAGAGTCAGTCAGAGACTTGTGCGGCGGTCTTTTGACACTATTGGAGGGCGGGCAAACCCCACGTTGACTCCGGCCGTCCCTCCACAGGCGCTCGTGTCCAAAATGAAGGCGAGAGACGCGAGTGGCCTGGTTCCCTTGGGTGTTGCCAAGAAGGCTGCGGGCTGACCGTTGCCTGAGCACTCCCTAAAGCCTCTTGTGATGAGAGCAGACCTCGCCTGCCGCACGACCGGCTCTGGGAGTCGTTGGGCCGCTATTTGTGAATAGTCTGGTCCTCCTCTGCCACCCGGACAAGCGCGATGGCTCTGCCGCCCTGCGGTGCTCGTCACCCAGGTTTGGGGAACACGATACTCGTAACAAAAATAAAAGGCGGCTCGGGACCTGCAGGCGAAAGGGGTCCCGTGGTGCTAAGCACGTCGACTTCGGGTCTCGGTGCAAGCCGGAGAGCTCACGGAAGTCTAAAGTTTTCGGCACGTGGTCGAATCTTTTCAAAGGCTTACCCGGCTCTTTCCGTCCATTCTGAGAGTAAGTCAGAGGCCGGTGCGGAGGTCTCTTGACAATCGGAGGGGGTGGTGGCCCTCCGCAGGCGCTCGTGTCGAAAATGAAGGCGAGAGACGCGAGTGGCCTGGTTCCCCTGGGTGTTGCCAGGAAGGCTGCGGGCTGACCCTTGCCTGAGCACTCCCTAAAGCCTCTTGTGATGAGAGCAGACCTCGCGCGCCGCACGACCGGCTCTGGGAGTCGTTGGGCCGCTATCTGTGAATAGTCTGGTCCTCCTCTGCCACCCGGCCAAGTGCGATGGCTCTGCCGCCCTGCGGTGCTCGTCACGCAGGTATGGGGCACACGATGCTCGTAACAGCAAATAAAGGCGGCTCGGGACCTGCAGGCGAAAGGGGTCCCGTGGTGCTTAGCACGTCGACTTCGGGTCTCGGTGCAAGCCGGAGAGCTCACGGAAGTCTAAAGTTTTCGGCACGTGGTCGAATCTTTTGAAAGGCTTACCCGGCTCTTTCCGTCCATTCTGAGAGTCAGTCAGAGGCCGGTGCGGCGGTCTATTGACGACCGGAGGCTCCCATGGGTGTTGCGATGAGGGTGGAGGGCACAGAACCTTGCCTTAGCACTCCCTAATAAAGCCTCTTGTGAAGAGAGCAGACCTCGCGCGCCGCACGACCGGCTCTGGGAGTCGTTGGGCCGCTATCTGTGAATAGTCTGGTCCTCCTCTGCCACCCGGCCAAGTGCGATGGCTCTGCCGCCCTGCGGTGCTCGTCACGCAGGTATGGGGCACACGATGCTCGTAACAGCAAATAAAGGCGGCTCGGGACCTGCAGGCGAAAGGGGTCCCGTGGTGCTTAGCACGTCGACTTCGGGTCTCGGTGCAAGCCGGAGAGCTCACGGAAGTCTAAAGTTTTCGGCACGTGGTCGAATCTTTTGAAAGGCTTACCCGGCTCTTTCCGTCCATTCTGAGAGTCAG
>NW_027310272.1:7500-10000 GCF_047496795.1 Chiloscyllium punctatum
GCTTTTCCTAGGGCAAAGCTGCTGCACGCCTCGTGATACTCCGCGGGCGACATGGTGGCGGTGATCCTGCCTCCGTCGCTGCGGTGCGTTGGGGCACGCATCGCCTCTTGGGCGCCCTGTTTTTTTTTCAACCAATAGATGTATGTCTCTGCGGGCCGCACCAGGCTGGTGCTCCCCACAGCTTCACGCCACCCTGCTCCGCCCGCACGCCGGCGTGCAGGTGGCTGCTGCTAAAGGTGGGGAGTGTATGTGCGGTCCGGGTGGCTTTCCTCTGGCGAGGGAGAGACCTTAAGCAAACTCAGAGACAAATCTTGACGGTCGATCACTCGTAAAAATAAAACGTGACAAACTTTGTGTTGGTTCAAGTACGAAAGGATCTCTGTCGGCTTGGGGGTACGCCCGTTTCCGTTTCAACTTGTCTCGCGAGGGTGGTTTCGGGGCCAGCAGGAGAGCTCGTCGGGGTAGCAGGCCCTGCAGCCGTGGTCACCGCCAAACCCCCACAACTCGAGCAAGTGAAAAAAAAAGTAACAGGAGCGAAAGCATCTCTGTCGGCTTGGGGGTACGCCCGTTTCCGTTTCAACTTGTCTCGCGAGGGTGGTTTCGGGGCCAGCAGGAGAGCTCGTCGGGGTAGCAGGCCCTGCAGCCGTGGTCACCGCCAAACCCCCACAACTCGAGCAAGTGAAAAAAAAAGTAACAAATAAGAAAGGATCGTCGGCTTGGGGGTACGCCCGTTTCCGTTTCAACTTGTCTCGCGAGGGTGGTTTCGGGGCCAGCAGGAGAGCTCGTCGGGGTAGCAGGCCCTGCAGCCGTGGTCACCGCCAAACCCCCACAACTCGAGCAAGTGAAAAAAAAAAGTAACAAATAAGAAAGGATCGTCGGCTTGGGGGTACGCCCGTTTCCGTTTCAACTTGTCTCGCGAGGGTGGTTTCGGGGCCAGCAGGAGAGCTCGTCGGGGTAGCAGGCCCTGCAGCCGTGGTCACCGCCAAACCCCCACAACTCGAGCAAGTGAAAAAAAAAAGTAACAAATAAGAAAGGATCGTCGGCTTGGGGGTACGCCCGTTTCCGTTTCAACTTGTCTCGCGAGGGTGGTTTCGGGGCCAGCAGGAGAGCTCGTCGGGGTAGCAGGCCCTGCAGCCGTGGTCACCGCCAAACCCCCACAACTCGAGCAAGTGAAAAAAAAAAGTAACAAATAAGAAAGGATCTCTGTCGGCTTGGGGGTACGCCCGTTTCCGTTTCAACTTGTCTCGCGAGGGTGGTTTCGGGGCCAGCAGGAGAGCTCGTCGGGGTAGCAGGCCCTGCAGCCGTGGTCACCGCCAAATCGCCACAACTCGAGCAAGTGAAAAAAAAAGTAACAAATAAGAAAGGATCGTCGGCTTGGGGGTACGCCCGTTTCCGTTTCAACTTGTCTCGCGAGGGTGGTTTCGGGGCCAGCAGGAGAGCTCGTCGGGGTAGCAGGCCCTGCAGCCGTGGTCACCGCCAAACCCCCCACAACTGTTGGGCGCCTACCTGCGCGGGGCAGGAGGACACTTTCCGATTTCAAATCTCCGTTTGCCGAGTCCACCCCGAACGCACGCGGGCGGGCGGGTTCGCATCACCCTTCGTCACAAGGGGCGAAGCCCGTTCCACCGTCTCGTCAGTAGTGCCGACCGGTCTGTGATCGACGAGGGGAGCCACACCAGGTCCGGCCCTGCTGCTTGGCGGCACCGCGTCGTCGGGAGCTCGCGACAGACGGAGGGTTTCGGTGTACTCTCCAGCCACGGGAAACGAAGCCGGTGATGCAGGCGCCGGTCTTTCGCTCCCAAATCGGCTGGGTTTACATCGTTGCTATCTAGTCACGCTCCCTTCAAACCCGACGGGGTACCTATTCCCCTCACCCGTCTGTGCGTATACAGCCTCTTTGCACTTGCGGGATGGGGGTGGTGGTTTAAAGACTCTCGAGTTGCCGCCCGTCGGTCTCCGAGCTCCGTGCAGTAGTGATCCCCAGCGAACTGCCAGCAGGGCGAACGAGCGATCCCGCTCTCGGTCGGGGCGCCTGGCGTCGATCGGTGGTCGGTGGCTTGCGGGCAAGCTGCGCTGTGAGTGTGGGAACGAGTATGACGAGCCGTTGCCGCGACTCCCAGTCCACCTCGGCGGTGGCTGGGCCGGGCGGGCGTCTGCTCGGGCGAGTGCCGCCCCCGCCTCCTCGCAGGAAGTCCGCTCGCCGACACGCCGCCACGTGCACGCGTCAGTGACGCTGCCGAACCGATGGCCGGTGCCCGTTCCCGCCTCTGCTTTTCCTAGGGCAAAGCTGCTGCACGCCTCGTGATACTAGGCGGGCGACATGGTGGCGGTGATCCTGCCTCCGTCGCTGCGGTGCGTTGGGGCACGCATCGCCTCTTGGGCGCCCTGTCCTCCTCCCCCCAATAGACGTATGTTTCTGCGGGCCGCACCAGGATGGTGCTCCCCATCGCTTCACGCCACCCTGCTCCGCCCGCACGCCGGCGTGCAGGTGGCTGTAGCT
>NW_027310272.1:17500-30000 GCF_047496795.1 Chiloscyllium punctatum
TAACCACTGACACTTAGAATATTTTCGGGTCGGTACAAATCAGTAACCACTGACACTTAGAATATTTTCGGGTTGGTATAAATCAGTAACCACTGACACTTAGAATTTTTTCGAGTTGGTATAAATCAGTAACCACTGACACTTAGAATTTTTTCGGGTTGGTATAAATCAGTAACCACCGACACTTAGAATATTTTCGGGTTGGTATAAATCAGTAACCACCGACACTTAGAATTTTTTCGGCTCAGTAGAAATCAGTAACCAAGCGCATTTTTGAATTGGTTACTGATTTCTCCGTTCGAGTTGCGGCTGCGGTTGGCTTCAAATAGTGGTGGGGGCTTAATTATCGCCGAGGGGAGCATGTCCCGGTGGTGTGGCCGAGGATGGAGTGCCTTTTGAAGGGGGTGTTTCTGAATTTGGACCCTTTTTGAGTTGCATGGCCGGATGGGTGTGGTTTTGAAGGGTGTGTCTGTCTGGAGTGGCACCGGCGTTGGTGTGAGGCTGAGGGTGGGCGTTCGGTTCCTGGTTAGGGATAGGGAAAGGGTGAGACTTAGCTTTAGTGCTCGTGCCCCCGATTTTGGTAATGTT
Source organism: Chiloscyllium punctatum (assembly GCF_047496795.1). NCBI lineage: Eukaryota > Metazoa > Chordata > Chondrichthyes > Orectolobiformes > Hemiscylliidae > Chiloscyllium > Chiloscyllium punctatum. Next base: position 18,089 of record NW_027310272.1, read on the forward strand.
TGACGTCAATTTTCCAAGGAGGCGAATGCAAGGCTTCAGAGGGACTTTGAGTGTTCGGGGGCGGGGTAGCTCAGCCGGATTTGCCCCGGCGGTTCTGCGGACGGTGTTGACTTCGAGGGCGGACCGGCCCCCGTGTTCAGTCCGAATATCGTGCATTGTTAACGGCGGGAAGTGTTCCAAAAGGGAATGGGATTGAATGTGACTGCTGAAGCCGACTTTGAGACCTGTAACGCGGGTAGCTCAGCCGGATTTGACCCGGCGGTTCTGGCGACGGTCTCGCCTTCGAGGGGGGAGCGCCCCGCGTGTTCAGGCCGAATTTTGTGCATTTCCATCGGCGGGAAGAGGTCCAAACGGGAATGGGATTGAATGTGACTGCTGAAGCCGACATTGAGACCTCTAACGCGGGTAGCTCGGCAGGATTTGACCCGGCGGTTCTGCCGAAGGTCTCACCTTCGAGGGGGGAGCGTCCCGCGTGTTCAGGCCGAATATCGTGCATTGTTAACGGCGGGAAGTGTTCCAAAAGGGAATGGGATTGAATGTGACTGCTGAAGCCGACATTGAGACCTCTAACGCGGGTAGCTCGGCCGGATTTGACCCGGCGGTTCTGGCGACGGTCTCGCCTTCGAGGGGGGAGCGTCCCGCGTGTTCAGGCCGAATTTTGTGCATTTCCATCGGCGGGAAGAGGTCCAAACGGGAATGGGATTGAATGTGACTGCTGAAGCCGACATTGAGACCTCTAACGCGGGTAGCTCGGCCGGATTTGACCCGGCGGTTCTGCCGAAGGTCTCACCTTCGAGGGGGGAGCCTCCCGCGTGTTCAGGCCGAATTTTGTGCATTTCCATCGGCGGGAAGAGGTCCAAACGGGAATGGGATTGAATGTGACTGCTGAAGCCGACATTGAGACCTCTAACGCGGGTAGCTCGGCCGGATTTGACCCGGCGGTTCTGCCGAAGGTCTCACCTTCGAGGGGGGAGCGCCCACCGTGTACAGGCCGATTTTCATGCATTTCCAACCGTGGGAAGGGGTCCGAAAGGGGATGGGGGTGAACGTGACTGCTCAACCCGACTTTGAGACCTGTAACGCGGGTAGCTCAGCCGGATTTGACCCGGCGGTTCTGGCGACGGTCTCGCCTTCGAGGGGGGAGCGTCCCGCGTGTTCAGGCCGAATTTTGTGCATTTCCATCGGCGGGAAGAGGTCCAAACGGGAATGGGATTGAATGTGACTGCTGAAGCCGACATTGAGACCTCTAACGCGGGTAGCTCGGCAGGATTTGACCCGGCGGTTCTGCCGAAGGTCTCACCTTCGAGGGGGGAGCGCCCACCGTGTACAGGCCGATTTTCATGCATTTCCAACCGTGGGAAGGGGGCCGAAAGGGGATGGGGGTGAATGTGACTGCTCAACCCGACTTTGAGGCATCTAACCCGGGTAGCTCAGCCGGGTTTGACCCGGCGGTTCTGCCGACGGCCTCGCCTTCGAGGGGGGAGCGTCCCCCGTGTACAGGCCGATTTTCATGCATTTCGAACCGTGGGAAGTGGCCCAAAAGGGGATGGGAGTGAATGTGACTGCTCAACCCGACTTTGGCGCTTCCGAGCCGGGTAGCTCAGCCGGGTTTGACCCGGCGGTTCTGCCGACGGTCTCGTCTTCGAGGCGGGTGCCTCCCCCGTGTACAGGCCGATTTTCATGCATTTCGTACCGTGGGAAGCGGTCCAAAAGGGAATGGGGGTGGACGTGACTGCTCATACCGACATCGAGACTTGTAAGCCGTGTAGCTCGGCCGGGTTTGATCCGGCGGGTCTGCCGACGGTCTCGTCTTCGAGAGGGGGGCCTCCCCCGTGTACAGGCCGATTTTCGTGCATTTCCAACGGTGGGAAGAGGTTCATAAGGGGATGGGGGTGAATGTGACTGCTCAACCCGACTCTGAGGCTTCTAACCCGGGTAGCTCGGCCGGGTTTGACCCGGCGGTTCTGCCGTCGGTCTCGCCTTCGAGAGGGGCGCCTCCCCCGTGTACAGGCCGATTTTCGTGCATTTCCAACGGTGGGAAGTGGTCCAAAAGGGGATGGGGGTGAATGTGACTGCTCAACCCGACTTTGAGGCTTCTAACCCGGGTAGCTCGGCCGGGTTTGACCCGTCGATTCTGCCGATGGTCTCGTTTTGGAGGGGGGAGCCTCCCCCGTGTTCAGTCCGATTTTCGTGCATTTCGAACCGTGGGAAGTGGCCCAAAAGGGGATGGGAGTGAATGTGACTGCTCATACCGACCTTGGCGCTTCCGACCCGGGTAGCTCAGCCGGGTTTGACCCGGCGGTTCTGCCGACGGTCTCGTCTTCGAGGCGGCTCCCTCCCCCGTGTACAGGCCGATTTTCATGCATTTGCAACGGTGGGAAGTTGCCCAAAAGGGGATGGGAGTGAATGTGACTGCTCAACCCGACTTTGGCGCTTCCGAGCCTGGTAGCTCAGCCGGGTTTGAACCGGCGGTTCTGCCGACGGTCTCGTCTTCGAGGCGGCTCCCTCCCCCGTGTACAGGCCGATTTTCGTGCATTTCGAACCGTGGGAAGTGGTCCAAAAGGGAATGGGGGTGGACGTGACTGCTCAACCCGACTCTGAGGCTTCTAACCCGGGTAGCTCGGCCGGGTTTGATCCGGCGGTTCTGCCGACGGTCTCGTCTTCGAGGCCGGTGCCTCCCCCGTGTACAGGCCGATATTCGTGCATTTCCAACGGTGGGAAGTGGTCCAAAAGGGAATGGGGGTGGACGTGTCTGCTCATACCGACTTTGAGACTTGTAAGCCGGGTAGCTCAGCCGGGTTTGTTCCGGCGGTTCTGCCGACGGTCTCGTCATCGAGGGGGGAGCCTCCCCCGTGTCCAGGCCGATTTTCATGCATTTCCAACCGTGGGAAGTGGTCCAAAAGGGAATGGGGGTGAATGTGACTGCTCATACCGACTTTGAGACTTTTAAGCCGGGTAGCTCAGCCGGGTTTGACCCGGCGGTTCTGCCGACGGTCTCGCCTTCGAGGGGGGAGCGTCCCCCGTGTTCAGGCCGAATTTTGTGCATTTCGAACCGTGGGAAGTTGCCCAAAAGTCGATGGGAGTGAATGTGACTGCTCAACCCGACTTTGGCGCTTCCGAGCCGGGTAGCTCAGCCGGGTTTGACCCGGCGGTTCTGCCGACGGTCCCGCCTTCGAGGGCGGACCCTCCCCCGTGTACAGGCCGATTTTCGTGCATTTCCAACGGTGGGAAGAGGTCCAAAAGGGGATGGGAGTGAACGTGACTGCTCAACCCGACTCTGAGGCTTCTAACCCGGGTAGCTCGGCCGGGTTTGACCCGTCGATTCTGCCGATGGTCTCGTTTTGGAGGGGGGAGCCTCCCCCGTGTTCAGTCCGATTTTCGTGCATTTCGAACCGTGGGAAGTGGCCCAAAAGGGGATGGGAGTGAATGTGACTGCTCATACCGACTTTGGCGCTTCCGAGCCTGGTAGCTCAGCCGGGTTTGATCCGGCGGTTCTGCCGACGGTCTCGTCTTCGAGGCGGCTCCCTCCCCCGTGTACAGGCCGATTTTCATGCATTTGCAACGGTGGGAAGTTGCCCAAAAGGGGATGGGAGTGAATGTGACTGCTCAACCCGACTTCGAGACTTGTAAGCCGGGTAGCTCAGCCGGGTTTGACCCGGCGGTTCTGCCGACGGTCTCGCCTTCGAGGGGGGAGCCTCCCCCGTGTACAGGCCGATTTCCGTGCATTTCCAACGGTGGGAAGAGGTTCAAAAGGGGATGGGAGTGAATGTGACTGCTCAACCCGACTCTGAGGCTTCTAACCCGGGTAGCTCGGCCGGGTTTGATCCGGCGGTTCTGCCGACGGTCTCGTCTTCGAGGCGGGTGCCTCCCCCGTGTACAGGCCGATTTTCATGCATTTCGTACCGTGGGAAGCGGTCCAAAAGGGGATGGGAGTGAACGTGACTGCTCATACCGACTTTGGCGCTTCCGAGCCGGGTAGCTCAGCCGGGTTTGACCCGGCGGGTCTGCCGACGGTCTCGCCTTCGAGGGGGGAGCGTCCCCCGTGTTCAGGCCGAATCTTGTGCATTTCGAACCGTGGGAAGTTGCCCAAAAGTCGATGGGAGTGAACGTGACTGCTCAACCCGACTTTGAGACTTGTAAGCCGGGTAGCTCAGCCGGGTTTGACCCGGCGGTTCTGCCGACGGTCTCGTCTTCGAGGCCGGTGCCTCCCCCGTGTACAGGCCGATTTTCGTGCATTTCCAACGGTGGGAAGTGGTCCAAAAGGGAATGGGGGTGGACGTGTCTGCTCATACCGACTTTGAGACTTGTAAGCCGGGTAGCTCAGCCGGGTTTGTTCCGGCGGTTCTGCCGACGGTCTCGTCATCGAGGGGGGAGCCTCCCCCGTGTCCAGGCCGATTTTCATGCATTTCCAACCGTGGGAAGTGGTCCAAAAGGGAATGGGGGTGAATGTGACTGCTCATACCGACTTTGAGACTTTTAAGCCGGGTAGCTCGGCCGGGTTTGACCCGGCGGTTCTGCCGTCGGTCTCGCCTTCGAGGCGGGTGCCTCCCCCGTGTACAGGCCGATTTTCGTGCATTTCGAACCGTGGGAAGTGGTCTAAAAGTCGATGGGAGTGAACGTGACTGCTCAACCCGACTTTGAGACTTGTAAGCCGGGTAGCTCAGCCAGGTTTGACCCGGCGGTTCTGCCGACGGTCTCGCCTTCGAGGGCGGACCCTCCCCCGTGTACAGGCCGGTTTTCGTGCATTTCGAACCGTGGGAAGTGATCCAAAAGGGAATGGGGGTGAACGTGACTGCCCAACCCGGCTTTGAGACTTGTAAGCCGGGTAGCTCAGCCGGGTTGGACCCGGCGGTTCTGCCGACGGTCTCGACTTCGAGGCGGGTGCCTCCCCCGTGTACAGGCCGATTTTCATGCATTTGCAACGGTGGGAAGTTGCCCAAAAGTCGATGGGAGTGAATGTGACTGCTCAACCCGACTTCGAGACTTGTAAGCCGGGTAGCTCAGCCGGGTTTGACCCGGCGGTTCTGCCGACGGTCTCGCCTTCGAGGGGGGAGCCTCCCCCGTGTACAGGCCGATTTTCGTGCATTTCCAACGGTGGGAACAGGTTCAAAAGGGGATGGGAGTGATTGTGACTGCTCAACCCGACTCTAGGGCTTCTAACCCGGGTAGCCCGGCCGGGTTTGACCCGGCGGTTCTGCCGACGGTCTCGTCTTCGAGGCGGGTGCCTCCCCCGTGTACAGGCCGATTTTCATGCATTTCGTACCGTGGGAAGTGGTCCAAAAGGGAATGGGGGTGGACGTGTCTGCTCATACCGACTTTGAGACTTGTAAGCCGGGTAGCTCAGCCGGGTTTGTTCCGGCGGGTCTGCCGACGGTCTCGTCTTCGAGAGGGGGGCCTCCCCCGTGTACAGGCCGATTTTCGTGCATTTCCAACGGTGGGAACAGGTTCAAAAGGGGATGGGAGTGAATGTGACTGCTCAACCCGACTCTGAGGCTTCTAACCCGGGTAGCTCGGCCGGGTTTGACCCGGCGGTTCTGCCGTCGGTCTCGCCTTCGAGAGGGGGGCCTCCCCCGTGTACAGGCCGATTTCCGTGCATTTCCAACGGTGGGAAGAGGTTCAAAAGGGGATGGGGGTGAATGCGACTGCTCAACCCGACTCTGAGGCTTCTAACCCGGGTAGCCCGGCCGGGTTTGACCCGGCGGGTCTGCCGACGGTCTCGTCTTCGAGGCGGGTGCCTCCCCCGTATACAGGCCGATTTTCATGCATTTCGAACCGTGGGAAGTGGTCCAAAAGGGAATGGGGGTGGACGTGTCTGCTCATACCGACTTTGAGACTTGTAAGCCGGGTAGCTCAGCCGGGTTTGTTCCGGCGGTTCTGCCGACGGTCTCGTCTTCGAGGCGGGTGCCTCCCCCGTGTACAGGCCGATTTTCGTGCATTTGCAACGGTGGGAAGTTGCCCAAAAGTCGATGGGAGTGAATGTGACTGCTCAACCCGACTCTGAGGCTTCTAACCCGGGTAGCCCGGCCGGGTTTGACCCGGCGGTTCTGCCGTCGGTCTCGCCTTCGAGGGCGGAGCCTCCCCCGTGTACAGGCCGATTTTCGTGCATTTCAAACCGTGGGAAGTGGTCTAAAAGTCGATGGGAGTGAACGTGACTGCTCAACCCGACTTTGAGACTTGTAAGCCGGGTAGCTCAGCCAGGTTTGACCCGGCGGTTCTGCCGACGGTCTCGCCTTCGAGGGCGGACCCTCCCCCGTGTACAGGCCGGTTTTCGTGCATTTCGAACCGTGGGAAGTGATCCAAAAGGGAATGGGGGTGAACGTGACTGCCCAACCCGGCTTTGAGACTTGTAAGCCGGGTAGCTCAGCCGGGTTGGACCCGGCGGTTCTGCCGACGGTCTCGACTTCGAGGCGGGTGCCTCCCCCGTGTACAGGCCGATTTTCGTGCATTTGCAACGGTGGGAAGTTGCCCAAAAGTCGATGGGAGTGAATGTGACTGCTCAACCCGACTCTGAGGCTTCTAACCCGGGTAGCCCGGCCGGGTTTGACCCGGCGGTTCTGCCGTCGGTCTCGCCTTCGAGGCGGGTGCCTCCCCCGTGTACAGGCCGATTTTCGTGCATTTCGAACCGTGGGAAGTGGTCTAAAAGTCGATGGGAGTGAACGTGACTGCTCAACCCGACTTTGAGACTTGTAAGCCGGGTAGCTCAGCCAGGTTTGACCCGGCGGTTCTGCCGACGGTCTCGCCTTCGAGGGCGGACCCTCCCCCGTGTACAGGCCGGTTTTCGTGCATTTCGAACCGTGGGAAGTGATCCAAAAGGGAATGGGGGTGAACGTGACTGCCCAACCCGGCTTTGAGACTTGTAAGCCGGGTAGCTCAGCCGGGTTGGACCCGGCGGTTCTGCCGACGGTCTCGACTTCGAGGCGGGTGCCTCCCCCGTGTACAGGCCGATTTTCATGCATTTGCAACGGTGGGAAGTTGCCCAAAAGTCGATGGGAGTGAATGTGACTGCTCAACCCGACTTCGAGACTTGTAAGCCGGGTAGCTCAGCCGGGTTTGACCCGGCGGTTCTGCCGACGGTCTCGCCTTCGAGGGGGGAGCCTCCCCCGTGTACAGGCCGATTTTCGTGCATTTCCAACGGTGGGAACAGGTTCAAAAGGGGATGGGAGTGATTGTGACTGCTCAACCCGACTCTAGGGCTTCTAACCCGGGTAGCCCGGCCGGGTTTGACCCGGCGGTTCTGCCGACGGTCTCGTCTTCGAGGCGGGTGCCTCCCCCGTGTACAGGCCGATTTTCGTGCATTTCGTACCGTGGGAAGTGGTCCAAAAGGGAATGGGGGTGGACGTGTCTGCTCATACCGACTTTGAGACTTGTAAGCCGGGTAGCTCAGCCGGGTTTGACCCGGCGGTTCTGCCGACGGTCTCGCCTTCGAGGGGGGAGCCTCCCCCGTGTTCAGTCCGATTTTCGTGCATTTCCCACGGTGGGAAATGGTATCTTTCATTACGGGGACAAGGGTCTGAAGCGGTGAAGTCAGTAACCGGCATAGTTAAGGAAAGGGTTCGAATTTTCTCAACAGTACGAAAAAAGTGAGCAGGGAAGCTAGAGAAGGTGTCAGTGAGTCCGAAACGAGTGAACCGCAAAACTTAGGGAAATGCCCGAAAGCGTTTTAAAGGGTGAAATCGGGAACGAGGAAATGATGGGAAAGTGCCTGAAAGTGCTAAATGAGTAAACAGAAAAACGAAGAAAAATGTTTGAAAAGAAGAAGTGAGTAACCAGGAAAACTTAGAAAAATGTTCAAAACGAAGAAATCAGTAACCAGGAAAACTTAGAAAAATGATCAAAAAGAAGAAATGAGTAACCAGGAAAACTTAGAAAAATGTTTAAAAAGAAGAAATCAGTAACCAGGAAAACTTAGGAAAATGTTTAAAAAGAAGAAATCAGTAACCAGAAAAACTGCGAAAAATGTTTAAAAAGAAGAAATGAGTAACCAGAAAAACTTAGAAAAATGTTTAAAAAGAAGAAATCAGTAACCAGGAAAACTTAGAAAAATGTTTAAAAAGAAGAAATCAGTAACCAGGAAAACTTAGAAAAATGTTTAAAAAGAAGAAATCAGTAACCAGGAAAACTTAGAAAAATGTTATAAAAGAAGAAGTGAGTAACCAGAAAAACTTAGAAAAATGTTTAAAAAGAAGAAATCAGTAACCAGAAAAACTGCGAAAAATGTTTAAAAAGAAGAAATCAGTAACCAGACAAACTGCGAAAAATGTTTAAAAAGAAGAAATCAGTAACCAGGAAAACTTAGAAAAATGTTTAAAAAGAAGAAGTGAGTAACCAGAAAAACTTAGAAAAATGTTTAAAAAGAAGAAATCAGTAACCAGGAAAACTTAGAAAAATGTTTAAAAAGAAGAAATCAGTAACCAGGAAAACTTAGAAAAATGTTTAAAAAGAAGAAATCAGTAACCAGGAAAACTTAGAAAAATGTTTAAAAAGAAGAAATCAGTAACCAGAAAAACTGCGAAAAATGTTTAAAAAGAAGAAATCAGTAACCAGAAAAACTTAGAAAAATGTTTAAAAAGAAGAAGTGAGTAACCAGAAAAACTTAGAAAAATGTTTAAAAAAGAAGAAATCAGTAACCAGAAAAACGGCGAAAAATGTTTAAAAAGAAGAAATCAGTAACCAGACAAACTGCGAAAAATGTTTAAAAAGAAGAAATCAGTAACCAGAAAAACTTAGAAAAATGTTTAAAAAGAAGAAATCAGTAACCAGAAAAACTTAGAAAAATGTTTCAAAAGAAGAAGTGAGTAACCAGAAAAACTTAGAAAAATGTTTAAAAAGAAGAAGTGAGTAACCAGAAAAACTTAGAAAAATGTTTAAAAAGAAGAAATCAGTAACCAGAAAAACTTAGAAAAATGTTTAAAAAGAAGAAATCAGTAACCAGAAAAACTGCGAAAAATGTTTAAAAAGAAGAAATCAGTAACCAGGAAAACTTAGAAAAATGTTTAAAAAGAAGAAATGAGTAACCAGGAAAACTTAGAAAAATGTTTAAAAAGAAGAAATGAGTAACCAGGAAAACTTAGAAAAATGTTTAAAAAGAAGAAATCAGTAACCAGAAAAACTTAGAAAAATGTTTAAAAAGAAGAAATCAGTAACCAGAAAAACGGCGAAAAATGTTTAAAAAGAAGAAATGAGTAACCAGAAAAACTTAGAAAAATGTTTAAAAAGAAGAAATGAGTAACCAGAAAAACTTAGAAAAATGTTTAAAAAGAAGAAATCAGTAACCAGAAAAACGGCGAAAAATGTTTAAAAAGAAGAAATCAGTAACCAGAAAAACTTAGAAAAATGTTTAAAAAGAAGAAGTGAGTAACCAGAAAAACTTAGAAAAATGTTTAAAAAGAAGAAATGAGTAACCAGAAAAACTTAGAAAAATGTTTAAAAAGAAGAAATGAGTAACCAGAAAAACTTAGAAAAATGTTTAAAAAGAAGAAATCAGTAACCAGAAAAACGGCGAAAAATGTTTAAAAAGAAGAAATCAGTAACCAGAAAAACGGCGAAAAATGTTTAAAAAGAAGAAATCAGTAACCAGACAAACTGCGAAAAATGTTTAAAAAGAAGAAATCAGTAACCAGAAAAACTTAGAAAAATGTTTAAAAAGAAGAAATCAGTAACCAGGAAAACTTGGAAAAAAACACTTAGAAAAATTTTCAGCAAAGTGTGAAAAATATTCTAAGTGTCAGCGGAGGAAAATGCTGAAGCATCGGGAAAGATTCGCAAACTTACACCGAACATGTGCTCCGAAGTGCCGGAGGAATTGGGTGAATTGAGCCCGGCAAATGGCCAGCTGTCGTTTTGTGCCTGCAGCCCGAAAACTTTAACTTTGTCTGTCGCGGAAGTCCGGACCGAGAAAAATCCAAACGGTTTTGACCGGACCGAGTTCCAGACCGATGCAGTCAAATTTGGAATTCAGACCCATTCAGTGCCACTTGTAGTTTTTCCGCAGTGAGGTTGGCGGGGTACCCGGAGATATATGGGAACACGATTTTTAGAACAAAATGGCGGCGCGGGACCGTTCTGAAAGGCATCCGAAAAACGGTTCCACGGGCATAGCACTTTAATGACAGGTATGAGTGCATGCCGGAGAGCTCTTGGAAGTCGAATTTTTGACACTTTGTCAATTTTTTGACAGATTTGACAAACTCTTTCTGTCTGTTCTAAGAGTCAGTCAGAGACTTGTGCGGCGGTCTTTTGACACTATTGGAGGGCGGGCAAACCCCACGTTGACTCCGGCCGTCCCTCCACAGGCGCTCGTGTCCAAAATGAAGGCGAGAGACGCGAGTGGCCTGGTTCCCTTGGGTGTTGCCAAGAAGGCTGCGGGCTGACCGTTGCCTGAGCACTCCCTAAAGCCTCTTGTGATGAGAGCAGACCTCGCCTGCCGCACGACCGGCTCTGGGAGTCGTTGGGCCGCTATTTGTGAATAGTCTGGTCCTCCTCTGCCACCCGGACAAGCGCGATGGCTCTGCCGCCCTGCGGTGCTCGTCACCCAGGTTTGGGGAACACGATACTCGTAACAAAAATAAAAGGCGGCTCGGGACCTGCAGGCGAAAGGGGTCCCGTGGTGCTAAGCACGTCGACTTCGGGTCTCGGTGCAAGCCGGAGAGCTCACGGAAGTCTAAAGTTTTCGGCACGTGGTCGAATCTTTTCAAAGGCTTACCCGGCTCTTTCCGTCCATTCTGAGAGTAAGTCAGAGGCCGGTGCGGAGGTCTCTTGACAATCGGAGGGGGTGGTGGCCCTCCGCAGGCGCTCGTGTCGAAAATGAAGGCGAGAGACGCGAGTGGCCTGGTTCCCCTGGGTGTTGCCAGGAAGGCTGCGGGCTGACCCTTGCCTGAGCACTCCCTAAAGCCTCTTGTGATGAGAGCAGACCTCGCGCGCCGCACGACCGGCTCTGGGAGTCGTTGGGCCGCTATCTGTGAATAGTCTGGTCCTCCTCTGCCACCCGGCCAAGTGCGATGGCTCTGCCGCCCTGCGGTGCTCGTCACGCAGGTATGGGGCACACGATGCTCGTAACAGCAAATAAAGGCGGCTCGGGACCTGCAGGCGAAAGGGGTCCCGTGGTGCTTAGCACGTCGACTTCGGGTCTCGGTGCAAGCCGGAGAGCTCACGGAAGTCTAAAGTTTTCGGCACGTGGTCGAATCTTTTGAAAGGCTTACCCGGCTCTTTCCGTCCATTCTGAGAGTCAGTCAGAGGCCGGTGCGGCGGTCTATTGACGACCGGAGGCTCCCATGGGTGTTGCGATGAGGGTGGAGGGCACAGAACCTTGCCTTAGCACTCCCTAATAAAGCCTCTTGTGAAGAGAGCAGACCTCGCGCGCCGCACGACCGGCTCTGGGAGTCGTTGGGCCGCTATCTGTGAATAGTCTGGTCCTCCTCTGCCACCCGGCCAAGTGCGATGGCTCTGCCGCCCTGCGGTGCTCGTCACGCAGGTATGGGGCACACGATGCTCGTAACAGCAAATAAAGGCGGCTCGGGACCTGCAGGCGAAAGGGGTCCCGTGGTGCTTAGCACGTCGACTTCGGGTCTCGGTGCAAGCCGGAGAGCTCACGGAAGTCTAAAGTTTTCGGCACGTGGTCGAATCTTTTGAAAGGCTTACCCGGCTCTTTCCGTCCATTCTGAGAGTCAGTCAGAGGCCGGTGCGGCGGTCTATTGACGACCGGAGGCTCCCATGGGTGTTGCGATGAGGGTGGAGGGCACAGAACCTTGCCTTAGCACTCCCTAATAAAGCCTCTTGTGAAGAGAGCAGACCTCGCGCGCCGCACGACCGGCTCTGGGAGTCGTTGGGCCGCTATCTGTGAATAGTCTGGTCCTCCTCTGCCACCCGGCCAAGTGCGATGGCTCTGCCGCCCTGCGGTGCTCGTCACGCAGGTA
>NW_027310272.1:35000-37500 GCF_047496795.1 Chiloscyllium punctatum
GTATGTGCGGTCCGGGTGGCTTTCCTCTGGCGAGGGAGAGACCTTAAGCAAACTCAGAGACAAATCTTGACGGTCGATCACTCGTAAAAATAAAACGTGACAAACTTTGTGTTGGTTCAAGTACGAAAGGATCTCTGTCGGCTTGGGGGTACGCCCGTTTCCGTTTCAACTTGTCTCGCGAGGGTGGTTTCGGGGCCAGCAGGAGAGCTCGTCGGGGTAGCAGGCCCTGCAGCCGTGGTCACCGCCAAACCCCCACAACTCGAGCAAGTGAAAAAAAAAGTAACAGGAGCGAAAGCATCTCTGTCGGCTTGGGGGTACGCCCGTTTCCGTTTCAACTTGTCTCGCGAGGGTGGTTTCGGGGCCAGCAGGAGAGCTCGTCGGGGTAGCAGGCCCTGCAGCCGTGGTCACCGCCAAACCCCCACAACTCGAGCAAGTGAAAAAAAAAGTAACAAATAAGAAAGGATCGTCGGCTTGGGGGTACGCCCGTTTCCGTTTCAACTTGTCTCGCGAGGGTGGTTTCGGGGCCAGCAGGAGAGCTCGTCGGGGTAGCAGGCCCTGCAGCCGTGGTCACCGCCAAACCCCCACAACTCGAGCAAGTGAAAAAAAAAAGTAACAAATAAGAAAGGATCGTCGGCTTGGGGGTACGCCCGTTTCCGTTTCAACTTGTCTCGCGAGGGTGGTTTCGGGGCCAGCAGGAGAGCTCGTCGGGGTAGCAGGCCCTGCAGCCGTGGTCACCGCCAAACCCCCACAACTCGAGCAAGTGAAAAAAAAAAGTAACAAATAAGAAAGGATCGTCGGCTTGGGGGTACGCCCGTTTCCGTTTCAACTTGTCTCGCGAGGGTGGTTTCGGGGCCAGCAGGAGAGCTCGTCGGGGTAGCAGGCCCTGCAGCCGTGGTCACCGCCAAACCCCCACAACTCGAGCAAGTGAAAAAAAAAAGTAACAAATAAGAAAGGATCTCTGTCGGCTTGGGGGTACGCCCGTTTCCGTTTCAACTTGTCTCGCGAGGGTGGTTTCGGGGCCAGCAGGAGAGCTCGTCGGGGTAGCAGGCCCTGCAGCCGTGGTCACCGCCAAATCGCCACAACTCGAGCAAGTGAAAAAAAAAGTAACAAATAAGAAAGGATCGTCGGCTTGGGGGTACGCCCGTTTCCGTTTCAACTTGTCTCGCGAGGGTGGTTTCGGGGCCAGCAGGAGAGCTCGTCGGGGTAGCAGGCCCTGCAGCCGTGGTCACCGCCAAACCCCCCACAACTGTTGGGCGCCTACCTGCGCGGGGCAGGAGGACACTTTCCGATTTCAAATCTCCGTTTGCCGAGTCCACCCCGAACGCACGCGGGCGGGCGGGTTCGCATCACCCTTCGTCACAAGGGGCGAAGCCCGTTCCACCGTCTCGTCAGTAGTGCCGACCGGTCTGTGATCGACGAGGGGAGCCACACCAGGTCCGGCCCTGCTGCTTGGCGGCACCGCGTCGTCGGGAGCTCGCGACAGACGGAGGGTTTCGGTGTACTCTCCAGCCACGGGAAACGAAGCCGGTGATGCAGGCGCCGGTCTTTCGCTCCCAAATCGGCTGGGTTTACATCGTTGCTATCTAGTCACGCTCCCTTCAAACCCGACGGGGTACCTATTCCCCTCACCCGTCTGTGCGTATACAGCCTCTTTGCACTTGCGGGATGGGGGTGGTGGTTTAAAGACTCTCGAGTTGCCGCCCGTCGGTCTCCGAGCTCCGTGCAGTAGTGATCCCCAGCGAACTGCCAGCAGGGCGAACGAGCGATCCCGCTCTCGGTCGGGGCGCCTGGCGTCGATCGGTGGTCGGTGGCTTGCGGGCAAGCTGCGCTGTGAGTGTGGGAACGAGTATGACGAGCCGTTGCCGCGACTCCCAGTCCACCTCGGCGGTGGCTGGGCCGGGCGGGCGTCTGCTCGGGCGAGTGCCGCCCCCGCCTCCTCGCAGGAAGTCCGCTCGCCGACACGCCGCCACGTGCACGCGTCAGTGACGCTGCCGAACCGATGGCCGGTGCCCGTTCCCGCCTCTGCTTTTCCTAGGGCAAAGCTGCTGCACGCCTCGTGATACTAGGCGGGCGACATGGTGGCGGTGATCCTGCCTCCGTCGCTGCGGTGCGTTGGGGCACGCATCGCCTCTTGGGCGCCCTGTCCTCCTCCCCCCAATAGACGTATGTTTCTGCGGGCCGCACCAGGATGGTGCTCCCCATCGCTTCACGCCACCCTGCTCCGCCCGCACGCCGGCGTGCAGGTGGCTGTAGCTCAAGGTGGGGAGCGTATGTGCGGTCCGGGTCGCTTTCCTCTGGCGAGGGAGAGACCTAAAACAAACTCAGACAACTCTTGACGGTGGATCACTCGGCTCGTGCGTCGATGACGAACGCAGCTAGCTGCGAGAATTAATGTGAATTGCAGGACACATTGATCATCGACACTTTGAACGCACTTTGCGGCCCCGGGTTCTTCCCGGGGCCACGCCTGTCTGAGGGTCGTTTGGCAATCAATCGCACT
>NW_027310272.1:42500-45000 GCF_047496795.1 Chiloscyllium punctatum
GAATTCCACTCGATTGCCTGCCACTACCCCAAATGCAAAGGTCCTTTGCAGACGGCGAGGGGAGAATTTCAATGTGAAGCATGTGAGGCCAACTTCACAACGAAAAGCGGCCTTGGGCAACATGAAAGGCATATGCACCCGGTCTTGAGGAACAACAAGCGCATAGAGGCCGACAAGCCTACAGCAAAGAGAAGGAAAGGAGCATGGTCCGAAGAGGAAGAAAGCCTCTTGGAGCAACTTGAAATAAGCCTCGCTGGAGCAAGATTCATCAATGTCGAGATTGCTAAGGTCATAACAACTAAGACCGCAAAGCAGATCTCAGACAAACGGAGATTGCTTCAGAAGAAACGGCTTACACAGGTAGCAGCCCCGACAACCCCGATAACATCGGAAAGAGAGGAGCACGAGACCAGACCAGAGGAGGATAATGGCTCGACTGCACAAGATGAACAACAAGTCCCATACAAAATCCCGGCCAAACTCCCTAAACACAGGGAAGTTGATGAACACATCAAAAAGGCCGAAGAACTATTGCAGAAAGCCAATGATCCACTCTGTATGGCTCAAGCTCGGGGTTTGGTAGACTGTATTACAGACGAAATATACGGTGGTCATAACGAGAAAAACCCCCGCAGACGGCAAAGAGAGAACAATCGAAAGGCCGAAAAGAAGGGTAACAACAACGGGGCGAAGAAACGTTATGCCACCAAGAAAGCGGCATATAAAGATGCCCAAGAACTATACAGAAACAACAGGCGCCAGCTAGCCAGAAAGTTAATGGGTGCACCAGATACATCCCAATGCCCCATCTCACGAGAGGAACTGGAAACCAAATTCCGTGAGAAATTGTCCAAGGCGAACAACAAAGCGGACATAAGGAACTTTGCTGGTTATGCTGGCCGTGTTGATGACAACCTACTCCTGGGACCAATTGGGGAAGAGGAGGTAGAAGAAGCCCTGAAAGGAATTGACAGACACAGTGCACCAGGGCCAGATGGCAAAAAGCTGAAAGACCTAGAAGCCATCCAGGAGACCGACGCCTCCCGTATACCTCGCCTCTTCACCCTGTGGTTAAAAACAAGATCTATCCCAGAGAGTATGAAAAAGAGCCGGACAGTGCTCATTCCTAAATGTGAGGACAAGGATCGACTAAAGAACCTAGACAACTGGCGCCCCATCACAATCGGGCCAATGCTTCTCCGACTGTTCACTAAAATTATGGCAAAGAGGTTAAGCAAGGCGGTTAACATCAACCCGAGACAGAAAGGGTTCCTGGCAGCCACGCCGGGCTGTAACGAGAATATTGCTATCCTCCAGAATGTCATCAAAGGATCAAAAAAGAACAGAAAGGAGCTAGCCGTTGTCTTTGTCGATCTGGCCAAAGCTTTCGATTCAGTCGGCCACAAACTGCTCATTGGCTCGCTAAAGAGGATGAAAACACCTACGGCCTTCGTGGATCTGATCCGCGACCTCTACACCAATAACACTACGGTGATTGAGGGCAAAGGCAAGCCCACGGAACAGATCAAGATCGAGAGAGGCGTGAAGCAAGGCGATCCGCTTTCACCATTGCTATTCAATATCGCAATCGACCCTCTGATCAGTACCCTGGAGCAGGCAGGCCAGGGAATAACCATGCCGTTTGGAGACAAAACGGTGAAATGTACAGCATTGGCTTTTGCTGATGATATCGCACTACTGAGCAACTCTCACGCTGGGATGCAAGAGAACTTGAAGATCCTCCAGTCTTATTGCGATAAGACAGGCCTAGATATTAATATCAAGAAAACCAAAGGATTCCACTTCACATGCAAAAGGAAGACCTTCATGTACAATCATGAGGCAAAATGGAGGATAAGAAAAGAAACCATCACATACATCCCACCAGGCGACACAGAGAAATACCTGGGAGCCCGGATAGACCCATGGGCTGGCGTTAAAGAGAGTGAATGGGAGGACAAGCTCAAAACCTGGGTTGAAGGCTTAAGATCAGCGCCTCTCAAACCAACTCAGAGACTGGAGCTTCTCAGAGTGCATGTCATCCCAAGATTGTACTTCCACCTGATACTGACAGAGGCGTCTCAGAACACCTTGGTGAAGCTGGATCAGATCATTCGGAATGCGGTAAAAGAATTCCTACACTTGCCACAACACGTCGCTGACGGTTTACTGTACTCAAAGAACAAGGATGGAGGTCTGGCAATACCAAAGCTCGAGATTCAAATTCCATCTGCAATTATTAGAAAGCGAGAATCTCTGGAGCGCTCAACCGACCCAATCATCAAAGCGTCCTTCCAATTCAGGGAAGAGAGCAATAAGGAAACCATCGAAGAATTTCGATCACTCAATGTACTTCGAGAAATTAAAGGTTTCCTGGTTGAGAAAAAGGTACCCGCTGGACCTACCACGGAGGAACTGGCAACAATGCTGGAGGGAGGGCATTTGTCAGAAAAGCAAAGACAACGCTTACTGAAGCCTCCCAATGAGTACGGAGCGTGGC
>NW_027310272.1:50000-62500 GCF_047496795.1 Chiloscyllium punctatum
GTGCATTGTTAACGGCGGGAAGTGTTCCAAAAGGGAATGGGATTGAATGTGACTGCTGAAGCCGACTTTGAGACCTGTAACGCGGGTAGCTCAGCCGGATTTGACCCGGCGGTTCTGGCGACGGTCTCGCCTTCGAGGGGGGAGCGCCCCGCGTGTTCAGGCCGAATTTTGTGCATTTCCATCGGCGGGAAGAGGTCCAAACGGGAATGGGATTGAATGTGACTGCTGAAGCCGACATTGAGACCTCTAACGCGGGTAGCTCGGCAGGATTTGACCCGGCGGTTCTGCCGAAGGTCTCACCTTCGAGGGGGGAGCGTCCCGCGTGTTCAGGCCGAATATCGTGCATTGTTAACGGCGGGAAGTGTTCCAAAAGGGAATGGGATTGAATGTGACTGCTGAAGCCGACATTGAGACCTCTAACGCGGGTAGCTCGGCCGGATTTGACCCGGCGGTTCTGGCGACGGTCTCGCCTTCGAGGGGGGAGCGTCCCGCGTGTTCAGGCCGAATTTTGTGCATTTCCATCGGCGGGAAGAGGTCCAAACGGGAATGGGATTGAATGTGACTGCTGAAGCCGACATTGAGACCTCTAACGCGGGTAGCTCGGCCGGATTTGACCCGGCGGTTCTGCCGAAGGTCTCACCTTCGAGGGGGGAGCCTCCCGCGTGTTCAGGCCGAATTTTGTGCATTTCCATCGGCGGGAAGAGGTCCAAACGGGAATGGGATTGAATGTGACTGCTGAAGCCGACATTGAGACCTCTAACGCGGGTAGCTCGGCCGGATTTGACCCGGCGGTTCTGCCGAAGGTCTCACCTTCGAGGGGGGAGCGCCCACCGTGTACAGGCCGATTTTCATGCATTTCCAACCGTGGGAAGGGGTCCGAAAGGGGATGGGGGTGAACGTGACTGCTCAACCCGACTTTGAGACCTGTAACGCGGGTAGCTCAGCCGGATTTGACCCGGCGGTTCTGGCGACGGTCTCGCCTTCGAGGGGGGAGCGTCCCGCGTGTTCAGGCCGAATTTTGTGCATTTCCATCGGCGGGAAGAGGTCCAAACGGGAATGGGATTGAATGTGACTGCTGAAGCCGACATTGAGACCTCTAACGCGGGTAGCTCGGCAGGATTTGACCCGGCGGTTCTGCCGAAGGTCTCACCTTCGAGGGGGGAGCGCCCACCGTGTACAGGCCGATTTTCATGCATTTCCAACCGTGGGAAGGGGGCCGAAAGGGGATGGGGGTGAATGTGACTGCTCAACCCGACTTTGAGGCATCTAACCCGGGTAGCTCAGCCGGGTTTGACCCGGCGGTTCTGCCGACGGCCTCGCCTTCGAGGGGGGAGCGTCCCCCGTGTACAGGCCGATTTTCATGCATTTCGAACCGTGGGAAGTGGCCCAAAAGGGGATGGGAGTGAATGTGACTGCTCAACCCGACTTTGGCGCTTCCGAGCCGGGTAGCTCAGCCGGGTTTGACCCGGCGGTTCTGCCGACGGTCTCGTCTTCGAGGCGGGTGCCTCCCCCGTGTACAGGCCGATTTTCATGCATTTCGTACCGTGGGAAGCGGTCCAAAAGGGAATGGGGGTGGACGTGACTGCTCATACCGACATCGAGACTTGTAAGCCGTGTAGCTCGGCCGGGTTTGATCCGGCGGGTCTGCCGACGGTCTCGTCTTCGAGAGGGGGGCCTCCCCCGTGTACAGGCCGATTTTCGTGCATTTCCAACGGTGGGAAGAGGTTCATAAGGGGATGGGGGTGAATGTGACTGCTCAACCCGACTCTGAGGCTTCTAACCCGGGTAGCTCGGCCGGGTTTGACCCGGCGGTTCTGCCGTCGGTCTCGCCTTCGAGAGGGGCGCCTCCCCCGTGTACAGGCCGATTTTCGTGCATTTCCAACGGTGGGAAGTGGTCCAAAAGGGGATGGGGGTGAATGTGACTGCTCAACCCGACTTTGAGGCTTCTAACCCGGGTAGCTCGGCCGGGTTTGACCCGTCGATTCTGCCGATGGTCTCGTTTTGGAGGGGGGAGCCTCCCCCGTGTTCAGTCCGATTTTCGTGCATTTCGAACCGTGGGAAGTGGCCCAAAAGGGGATGGGAGTGAATGTGACTGCTCATACCGACCTTGGCGCTTCCGACCCGGGTAGCTCAGCCGGGTTTGACCCGGCGGTTCTGCCGACGGTCTCGTCTTCGAGGCGGCTCCCTCCCCCGTGTACAGGCCGATTTTCATGCATTTGCAACGGTGGGAAGTTGCCCAAAAGGGGATGGGAGTGAATGTGACTGCTCAACCCGACTTTGGCGCTTCCGAGCCTGGTAGCTCAGCCGGGTTTGAACCGGCGGTTCTGCCGACGGTCTCGTCTTCGAGGCGGCTCCCTCCCCCGTGTACAGGCCGATTTTCGTGCATTTCGAACCGTGGGAAGTGGTCCAAAAGGGAATGGGGGTGGACGTGACTGCTCAACCCGACTCTGAGGCTTCTAACCCGGGTAGCTCGGCCGGGTTTGATCCGGCGGTTCTGCCGACGGTCTCGTCTTCGAGGCCGGTGCCTCCCCCGTGTACAGGCCGATTTTCGTGCATTTCCAACGGTGGGAAGTGGTCCAAAAGGGAATGGGGGTGGACGTGTCTGCTCATACCGACTTTGAGACTTGTAAGCCGGGTAGCTCAGCCGGGTTTGTTCCGGCGGTTCTGCCGACGGTCTCGTCATCGAGGGGGGAGCCTCCCCCGTGTCCAGGCCGATTTTCATGCATTTCCAACCGTGGGAAGTGGTCCAAAAGGGAATGGGGGTGAATGTGACTGCTCATACCGACTTTGAGACTTTTAAGCCGGGTAGCTCAGCCGGGTTTGACCCGGCGGTTCTGCCGACGGTCTCGCCTTCGAGGGGGGAGCGTCCCCCGTGTTCAGGCCGAATTTTGTGCATTTCGAACCGTGGGAAGTTGCCCAAAAGTCGATGGGAGTGAATGTGACTGCTCAACCCGACTTTGGCGCTTCCGAGCCGGGTAGCTCAGCCGGGTTTGACCCGGCGGTTCTGCCGACGGTCCCGCCTTCGAGGGCGGACCCTCCCCCGTGTACAGGCCGATTTTCGTGCATTTCCAACGGTGGGAAGAGGTCCAAAAGGGGATGGGAGTGAACGTGACTGCTCAACCCGACTCTGAGGCTTCTAACCCGGGTAGCTCGGCCGGGTTTGACCCGTCGATTCTGCCGATGGTCTCGTTTTGGAGGGGGGAGCCTCCCCCGTGTTCAGTCCGATTTTCGTGCATTTCGAACCGTGGGAAGTGGCCCAAAAGGGGATGGGAGTGAATGTGACTGCTCATACCGACTTTGGCGCTTCCGAGCCTGGTAGCTCAGCCGGGTTTGATCCGGCGGTTCTGCCGACGGTCTCGTCTTCGAGGCGGCTCCCTCCCCCGTGTACAGGCCGATTTTCATGCATTTGCAACGGTGGGAAGTTGCCCAAAAGGGGATGGGAGTGAATGTGACTGCTCAACCCGACTTCGAGACTTGTAAGCCGGGTAGCTCAGCCGGGTTTGACCCGGCGGTTCTGCCGACGGTCTCGCCTTCGAGGGGGGAGCCTCCCCCGTGTACAGGCCGATTTCCGTGCATTTCCAACGGTGGGAAGAGGTTCAAAAGGGGATGGGAGTGAATGTGACTGCTCAACCCGACTCTGAGGCTTCTAACCCGGGTAGCTCGGCCGGGTTTGATCCGGCGGTTCTGCCGACGGTCTCGTCTTCGAGGCGGGTGCCTCCCCCGTGTACAGGCCGATTTTCATGCATTTCGTACCGTGGGAAGCGGTCCAAAAGGGGATGGGAGTGAACGTGACTGCTCATACCGACTTTGGCGCTTCCGAGCCGGGTAGCTCAGCCGGGTTTGACCCGGCGGGTCTGCCGACGGTCTCGCCTTCGAGGGGGGAGCGTCCCCCGTGTTCAGGCCGAATCTTGTGCATTTCGAACCGTGGGAAGTTGCCCAAAAGTCGATGGGAGTGAACGTGACTGCTCAACCCGACTTTGAGACTTGTAAGCCGGGTAGCTCAGCCGGGTTTGACCCGGCGGTTCTGCCGACGGTCTCGTCTTCGAGGCCGGTGCCTCCCCCGTGTACAGGCCGATTTTCGTGCATTTCCAACGGTGGGAAGTGGTCCAAAAGGGAATGGGGGTGGACGTGTCTGCTCATACCGACTTTGAGACTTGTAAGCCGGGTAGCTCAGCCGGGTTTGTTCCGGCGGTTCTGCCGACGGTCTCGTCATCGAGGGGGGAGCCTCCCCCGTGTCCAGGCCGATTTTCATGCATTTCCAACCGTGGGAAGTGGTCCAAAAGGGAATGGGGGTGAATGTGACTGCTCATACCGACTTTGAGACTTTTAAGCCGGGTAGCTCGGCCGGGTTTGACCCGGCGGTTCTGCCGTCGGTCTCGCCTTCGAGGCGGGTGCCTCCCCCGTGTACAGGCCGATTTTCGTGCATTTCGAACCGTGGGAAGTGGTCTAAAAGTCGATGGGAGTGAACGTGACTGCTCAACCCGACTTTGAGACTTGTAAGCCGGGTAGCTCAGCCAGGTTTGACCCGGCGGTTCTGCCGACGGTCTCGCCTTCGAGGGCGGACCCTCCCCCGTGTACAGGCCGGTTTTCGTGCATTTCGAACCGTGGGAAGTGATCCAAAAGGGAATGGGGGTGAACGTGACTGCCCAACCCGGCTTTGAGACTTGTAAGCCGGGTAGCTCAGCCGGGTTGGACCCGGCGGTTCTGCCGACGGTCTCGACTTCGAGGCGGGTGCCTCCCCCGTGTACAGGCCGATTTTCATGCATTTGCAACGGTGGGAAGTTGCCCAAAAGTCGATGGGAGTGAATGTGACTGCTCAACCCGACTTCGAGACTTGTAAGCCGGGTAGCTCAGCCGGGTTTGACCCGGCGGTTCTGCCGACGGTCTCGCCTTCGAGGGGGGAGCCTCCCCCGTGTACAGGCCGATTTTCGTGCATTTCCAACGGTGGGAACAGGTTCAAAAGGGGATGGGAGTGATTGTGACTGCTCAACCCGACTCTAGGGCTTCTAACCCGGGTAGCCCGGCCGGGTTTGACCCGGCGGTTCTGCCGACGGTCTCGTCTTCGAGGCGGGTGCCTCCCCCGTGTACAGGCCGATTTTCATGCATTTCGTACCGTGGGAAGTGGTCCAAAAGGGAATGGGGGTGGACGTGTCTGCTCATACCGACTTTGAGACTTGTAAGCCGGGTAGCTCAGCCGGGTTTGTTCCGGCGGGTCTGCCGACGGTCTCGTCTTCGAGAGGGGGGCCTCCCCCGTGTACAGGCCGATTTTCGTGCATTTCCAACGGTGGGAACAGGTTCAAAAGGGGATGGGAGTGAATGTGACTGCTCAACCCGACTCTGAGGCTTCTAACCCGGGTAGCTCGGCCGGGTTTGACCCGGCGGTTCTGCCGTCGGTCTCGCCTTCGAGAGGGGGGCCTCCCCCGTGTACAGGCCGATTTCCGTGCATTTCCAACGGTGGGAAGAGGTTCAAAAGGGGATGGGGGTGAATGCGACTGCTCAACCCGACTCTGAGGCTTCTAACCCGGGTAGCCCGGCCGGGTTTGACCCGGCGGGTCTGCCGACGGTCTCGTCTTCGAGGCGGGTGCCTCCCCCGTATACAGGCCGATTTTCATGCATTTCGAACCGTGGGAAGTGGTCCAAAAGGGAATGGGGGTGGACGTGTCTGCTCATACCGACTTTGAGACTTGTAAGCCGGGTAGCTCAGCCGGGTTTGTTCCGGCGGTTCTGCCGACGGTCTCGTCTTCGAGGCGGGTGCCTCCCCCGTGTACAGGCCGATTTTCGTGCATTTGCAACGGTGGGAAGTTGCCCAAAAGTCGATGGGAGTGAATGTGACTGCTCAACCCGACTCTGAGGCTTCTAACCCGGGTAGCCCGGCCGGGTTTGACCCGGCGGTTCTGCCGTCGGTCTCGCCTTCGAGGGCGGAGCCTCCCCCGTGTACAGGCCGATTTTCGTGCATTTCAAACCGTGGGAAGTGGTCTAAAAGTCGATGGGAGTGAACGTGACTGCTCAACCCGACTTTGAGACTTGTAAGCCGGGTAGCTCAGCCAGGTTTGACCCGGCGGTTCTGCCGACGGTCTCGCCTTCGAGGGCGGACCCTCCCCCGTGTACAGGCCGGTTTTCGTGCATTTCGAACCGTGGGAAGTGATCCAAAAGGGAATGGGGGTGAACGTGACTGCCCAACCCGGCTTTGAGACTTGTAAGCCGGGTAGCTCAGCCGGGTTGGACCCGGCGGTTCTGCCGACGGTCTCGACTTCGAGGCGGGTGCCTCCCCCGTGTACAGGCCGATTTTCGTGCATTTGCAACGGTGGGAAGTTGCCCAAAAGTCGATGGGAGTGAATGTGACTGCTCAACCCGACTCTGAGGCTTCTAACCCGGGTAGCCCGGCCGGGTTTGACCCGGCGGTTCTGCCGTCGGTCTCGCCTTCGAGGCGGGTGCCTCCCCCGTGTACAGGCCGATTTTCGTGCATTTCGAACCGTGGGAAGTGGTCTAAAAGTCGATGGGAGTGAACGTGACTGCTCAACCCGACTTTGAGACTTGTAAGCCGGGTAGCTCAGCCAGGTTTGACCCGGCGGTTCTGCCGACGGTCTCGCCTTCGAGGGCGGACCCTCCCCCGTGTACAGGCCGGTTTTCGTGCATTTCGAACCGTGGGAAGTGATCCAAAAGGGAATGGGGGTGAACGTGACTGCCCAACCCGGCTTTGAGACTTGTAAGCCGGGTAGCTCAGCCGGGTTGGACCCGGCGGTTCTGCCGACGGTCTCGACTTCGAGGCGGGTGCCTCCCCCGTGTACAGGCCGATTTTCATGCATTTGCAACGGTGGGAAGTTGCCCAAAAGTCGATGGGAGTGAATGTGACTGCTCAACCCGACTTCGAGACTTGTAAGCCGGGTAGCTCAGCCGGGTTTGACCCGGCGGTTCTGCCGACGGTCTCGCCTTCGAGGGGGGAGCCTCCCCCGTGTACAGGCCGATTTTCGTGCATTTCCAACGGTGGGAACAGGTTCAAAAGGGGATGGGAGTGATTGTGACTGCTCAACCCGACTCTAGGGCTTCTAACCCGGGTAGCCCGGCCGGGTTTGACCCGGCGGTTCTGCCGACGGTCTCGTCTTCGAGGCGGGTGCCTCCCCCGTGTACAGGCCGATTTTCGTGCATTTCGTACCGTGGGAAGTGGTCCAAAAGGGAATGGGGGTGGACGTGTCTGCTCATACCGACTTTGAGACTTGTAAGCCGGGTAGCTCAGCCGGGTTTGACCCGGCGGTTCTGCCGACGGTCTCGCCTTCGAGGGGGGAGCCTCCCCCGTGTTCAGTCCGATTTTCGTGCATTTCCCACGGTGGGAAATGGTATCTTTCATTACGGGGACAAGGGTCTGAAGCGGTGAAGTCAGTAACCGGCATAGTTAAGGAAAGGGTTCGAATTTTCTCAACAGTACGAAAAAAGTGAGCAGGGAAGCTAGAGAAGGTGTCAGTGAGTCCGAAACGAGTGAACCGCAAAACTTAGGGAAATGCCCGAAAGCGTTTTAAAGGGTGAAATCGGGAACGAGGAAATGATGGGAAAGTGCCTGAAAGTGCTAAATGAGTAAACAGAAAAACGAAGAAAAATGTTTGAAAAGAAGAAGTGAGTAACCAGGAAAACTTAGAAAAATGTTCAAAACGAAGAAATCAGTAACCAGGAAAACTTAGAAAAATGATCAAAAAGAAGAAATGAGTAACCAGGAAAACTTAGAAAAATGTTTAAAAAGAAGAAATCAGTAACCAGGAAAACTTAGGAAAATGTTTAAAAAGAAGAAATCAGTAACCAGAAAAACTGCGAAAAATGTTTAAAAAGAAGAAATGAGTAACCAGAAAAACTTAGAAAAATGTTTAAAAAGAAGAAATCAGTAACCAGGAAAACTTAGAAAAATGTTTAAAAAGAAGAAATCAGTAACCAGGAAAACTTAGAAAAATGTTTAAAAAGAAGAAATCAGTAACCAGGAAAACTTAGAAAAATGTTATAAAAGAAGAAGTGAGTAACCAGAAAAACTTAGAAAAATGTTTAAAAAGAAGAAATCAGTAACCAGAAAAACTGCGAAAAATGTTTAAAAAGAAGAAATCAGTAACCAGACAAACTGCGAAAAATGTTTAAAAAGAAGAAATCAGTAACCAGGAAAACTTAGAAAAATGTTTAAAAAGAAGAAGTGAGTAACCAGAAAAACTTAGAAAAATGTTTAAAAAGAAGAAATCAGTAACCAGGAAAACTTAGAAAAATGTTTAAAAAGAAGAAATCAGTAACCAGGAAAACTTAGAAAAATGTTTAAAAAGAAGAAATCAGTAACCAGGAAAACTTAGAAAAATGTTTAAAAAGAAGAAATCAGTAACCAGAAAAACTGCGAAAAATGTTTAAAAAGAAGAAATCAGTAACCAGAAAAACTTAGAAAAATGTTTAAAAAGAAGAAGTGAGTAACCAGAAAAACTTAGAAAAATGTTTAAAAAAGAAGAAATCAGTAACCAGAAAAACGGCGAAAAATGTTTAAAAAGAAGAAATCAGTAACCAGACAAACTGCGAAAAATGTTTAAAAAGAAGAAATCAGTAACCAGAAAAACTTAGAAAAATGTTTAAAAAGAAGAAATCAGTAACCAGAAAAACTTAGAAAAATGTTTCAAAAGAAGAAGTGAGTAACCAGAAAAACTTAGAAAAATGTTTAAAAAGAAGAAGTGAGTAACCAGAAAAACTTAGAAAAATGTTTAAAAAGAAGAAATCAGTAACCAGAAAAACTTAGAAAAATGTTTAAAAAGAAGAAATCAGTAACCAGAAAAACTGCGAAAAATGTTTAAAAAGAAGAAATCAGTAACCAGGAAAACTTAGAAAAATGTTTAAAAAGAAGAAATGAGTAACCAGGAAAACTTAGAAAAATGTTTAAAAAGAAGAAATGAGTAACCAGGAAAACTTAGAAAAATGTTTAAAAAGAAGAAATCAGTAACCAGAAAAACTTAGAAAAATGTTTAAAAAGAAGAAATCAGTAACCAGAAAAACGGCGAAAAATGTTTAAAAAGAAGAAATGAGTAACCAGAAAAACTTAGAAAAATGTTTAAAAAGAAGAAATGAGTAACCAGAAAAACTTAGAAAAATGTTTAAAAAGAAGAAATCAGTAACCAGAAAAACGGCGAAAAATGTTTAAAAAGAAGAAATCAGTAACCAGAAAAACTTAGAAAAATGTTTAAAAAGAAGAAGTGAGTAACCAGAAAAACTTAGAAAAATGTTTAAAAAGAAGAAATGAGTAACCAGAAAAACTTAGAAAAATGTTTAAAAAGAAGAAATGAGTAACCAGAAAAACTTAGAAAAATGTTTAAAAAGAAGAAATCAGTAACCAGAAAAACGGCGAAAAATGTTTAAAAAGAAGAAATCAGTAACCAGAAAAACGGCGAAAAATGTTTAAAAAGAAGAAATCAGTAACCAGACAAACTGCGAAAAATGTTTAAAAAGAAGAAATCAGTAACCAGAAAAACTTAGAAAAATGTTTAAAAAGAAGAAATCAGTAACCAGGAAAACTTGGAAAAAAACACTTAGAAAAATTTTCAGCAAAGTGTGAAAAATATTCTAAGTGTCAGCGGAGGAAAATGCTGAAGCATCGGGAAAGATTCGCAAACTTACACCGAACATGTGCTCCGAAGTGCCGGAGGAATTGGGTGAATTGAGCCCGGCAAATGGCCAGCTGTCGTTTTGTGCCTGCAGCCCGAAAACTTTAACTTTGTCTGTCGCGGAAGTCCGGACCGAGAAAAATCCAAACGGTTTTGACCGGACCGAGTTCCAGACCGATGCAGTCAAATTTGGAATTCAGACCCATTCAGTGCCACTTGTAGTTTTTCCGCAGTGAGGTTGGCGGGGTACCCGGAGATATATGGGAACACGATTTTTAGAACAAAATGGCGGCGCGGGACCGTTCTGAAAGGCATCCGAAAAACGGTTCCACGGGCATAGCACTTTAATGACAGGTATGAGTGCATGCCGGAGAGCTCTTGGAAGTCGAATTTTTGACACTTTGTCAATTTTTTGACAGATTTGACAAACTCTTTCTGTCTGTTCTAAGAGTCAGTCAGAGACTTGTGCGGCGGTCTTTTGACACTATTGGAGGGCGGGCAAACCCCACGTTGACTCCGGCCGTCCCTCCACAGGCGCTCGTGTCCAAAATGAAGGCGAGAGACGCGAGTGGCCTGGTTCCCTTGGGTGTTGCCAAGAAGGCTGCGGGCTGACCGTTGCCTGAGCACTCCCTAAAGCCTCTTGTGATGAGAGCAGACCTCGCCTGCCGCACGACCGGCTCTGGGAGTCGTTGGGCCGCTATTTGTGAATAGTCTGGTCCTCCTCTGCCACCCGGACAAGCGCGATGGCTCTGCCGCCCTGCGGTGCTCGTCACCCAGGTTTGGGGAACACGATACTCGTAACAAAAATAAAAGGCGGCTCGGGACCTGCAGGCGAAAGGGGTCCCGTGGTGCTAAGCACGTCGACTTCGGGTCTCGGTGCAAGCCGGAGAGCTCACGGAAGTCTAAAGTTTTCGGCACGTGGTCGAATCTTTTCAAAGGCTTACCCGGCTCTTTCCGTCCATTCTGAGAGTAAGTCAGAGGCCGGTGCGGAGGTCTCTTGACAATCGGAGGGGGTGGTGGCCCTCCGCAGGCGCTCGTGTCGAAAATGAAGGCGAGAGACGCGAGTGGCCTGGTTCCCCTGGGTGTTGCCAGGAAGGCTGCGGGCTGACCCTTGCCTGAGCACTCCCTAAAGCCTCTTGTGATGAGAGCAGACCTCGCGCGCCGCACGACCGGCTCTGGGAGTCGTTGGGCCGCTATCTGTGAATAGTCTGGTCCTCCTCTGCCACCCGGCCAAGTGCGATGGCTCTGCCGCCCTGCGGTGCTCGTCACGCAGGTATGGGGCACACGATGCTCGTAACAGCAAATAAAGGCGGCTCGGGACCTGCAGGCGAAAGGGGTCCCGTGGTGCTTAGCACGTCGACTTCGGGTCTCGGTGCAAGCCGGAGAGCTCACGGAAGTCTAAAGTTTTCGGCACGTGGTCGAATCTTTTGAAAGGCTTACCCGGCTCTTTCCGTCCATTCTGAGAGTCAGTCAGAGGCCGGTGCGGCGGTCTATTGACGACCGGAGGCTCCCATGGGTGTTGCGATGAGGGTGGAGGGCACAGAACCTTGCCTTAGCACTCCCTAATAAAGCCTCTTGTGAAGAGAGCAGACCTCGCGCGCCGCACGACCGGCTCTGGGAGTCGTTGGGCCGCTATCTGTGAATAGTCTGGTCCTCCTCTGCCACCCGGCCAAGTGCGATGGCTCTGCCGCCCTGCGGTGCTCGTCACGCAGGTATGGGGCACACGATGCTCGTAACAGCAAATAAAGGCGGCTCGGGACCTGCAGGCGAAAGGGGTCCCGTGGTGCTTAGCACGTCGACTTCGGGTCTCGGTGCAAGCCGGAGAGCTCACGGAAGTCTAAAGTTTTCGGCACGTGGTCGAATCTTTTGAAAGGCTTACCCGGCTCTTTCCGTCCATTCTGAGAGTCAGTCAGAGGCCGGTGCGGCGGTCTATTGACGACCGGAGGCTCCCATGGGTGTTGCGATGAGGGTGGAGGGCACAGAACCTTGCCTTAGCACTCCCTAATAAAGCCTCTTGTGAAGAGAGCAGACCTCGCGCGCCGCACGACCGGCTCTGGGAGTCGTTGGGCCGCTATCTGTGAATAGTCTGGTCCTCCTCTGCCACCCGGCCAAGTGCGATGGCTCTGCCGCCCTGCGGTGCTCGTCACGCAGGTATGGGGCACACGATGCTCGTAACAGCAAATAAAGGCGGCTCGGGACCTGCAGGCGAAAGGGGTCCCGTGGTGCTTCGCACGTCGACTTCGGGTCTCGGTGCAAGCCGGAGAGCTCACGGAAGTCTAAAGTTTTCGGCACGTGGTCGAATCTTTTGAAAGGCTTACCCGGCTCTTTCCGTCCATTCTGAGAGTCAGTCAGAGGCCGGTGCGGCGGTCTATTGACGACCGGAGGCTCCCATGGGTGTTGCGATGAGGGTGGAGGGCACAGAACCTTGCCTTAGCACTCCCTAATAAAGCCTCTTGTGAAGAGAGCAGACCTCGCGCACCGCACGACCGGCTCTGGGAGTCGTTGGGCCGCTATCTGTGAATAGTCGGGTCCTCCTCTGCCACCCGGCCAAGTGCGATGGCTCTGCCGCCCTGCGGTGCTTGTCACGCAGGTATGGGGCACACGATGCTCGTAACAGCAAATAAAGGCGGCTCGGGACCTGCAGGCGAAAGGGGTCCCGTGGTGCTTAGCACGTCGACTTCGGGTCTCGGTGCAAGCCGGAGAGCTCACGGAAGTCTAAAGTTTTCGGCACGTGGTCGAATCTTTTGAAAGGCTTACCCGGCTCTTTCCGTCCATTCTGAGAGTCAGTCAGAGGCCGGTGCGGCGGTCTATTGACGACCGGAGGCTCCCATGGGTGTTGCGATGAGGGTGGAGGGCACAGAACCTTGCCTTAGCACTCCCTAATAAAGCCTC
>NW_027310272.1:67500-70000 GCF_047496795.1 Chiloscyllium punctatum
AAACCCCCACAACTCGAGCAAGTGAAAAAAAAAAGTAACAAATAAGAAAGGATCGTCGGCTTGGGGGTACGCCCGTTTCCGTTTCAACTTGTCTCGCGAGGGTGGTTTCGGGGCCAGCAGGAGAGCTCGTCGGGGTAGCAGGCCCTGCAGCCGTGGTCACCGCCAAACCCCCACAACTCGAGCAAGTGAAAAAAAAAAGTAACAAATAAGAAAGGATCTCTGTCGGCTTGGGGGTACGCCCGTTTCCGTTTCAACTTGTCTCGCGAGGGTGGTTTCGGGGCCAGCAGGAGAGCTCGTCGGGGTAGCAGGCCCTGCAGCCGTGGTCACCGCCAAATCGCCACAACTCGAGCAAGTGAAAAAAAAAGTAACAAATAAGAAAGGATCGTCGGCTTGGGGGTACGCCCGTTTCCGTTTCAACTTGTCTCGCGAGGGTGGTTTCGGGGCCAGCAGGAGAGCTCGTCGGGGTAGCAGGCCCTGCAGCCGTGGTCACCGCCAAACCCCCCACAACTGTTGGGCGCCTACCTGCGCGGGGCAGGAGGACACTTTCCGATTTCAAATCTCCGTTTGCCGAGTCCACCCCGAACGCACGCGGGCGGGCGGGTTCGCATCACCCTTCGTCACAAGGGGCGAAGCCCGTTCCACCGTCTCGTCAGTAGTGCCGACCGGTCTGTGATCGACGAGGGGAGCCACACCAGGTCCGGCCCTGCTGCTTGGCGGCACCGCGTCGTCGGGAGCTCGCGACAGACGGAGGGTTTCGGTGTACTCTCCAGCCACGGGAAACGAAGCCGGTGATGCAGGCGCCGGTCTTTCGCTCCCAAATCGGCTGGGTTTACATCGTTGCTATCTAGTCACGCTCCCTTCAAACCCGACGGGGTACCTATTCCCCTCACCCGTCTGTGCGTATACAGCCTCTTTGCACTTGCGGGATGGGGGTGGTGGTTTAAAGACTCTCGAGTTGCCGCCCGTCGGTCTCCGAGCTCCGTGCAGTAGTGATCCCCAGCGAACTGCCAGCAGGGCGAACGAGCGATCCCGCTCTCGGTCGGGGCGCCTGGCGTCGATCGGTGGTCGGTGGCTTGCGGGCAAGCTGCGCTGTGAGTGTGGGAACGAGTATGACGAGCCGTTGCCGCGACTCCCAGTCCACCTCGGCGGTGGCTGGGCCGGGCGGGCGTCTGCTCGGGCGAGTGCCGCCCCCGCCTCCTCGCAGGAAGTCCGCTCGCCGACACGCCGCCACGTGCACGCGTCAGTGACGCTGCCGAACCGATGGCCGGTGCCCGTTCCCGCCTCTGCTTTTCCTAGGGCAAAGCTGCTGCACGCCTCGTGATACTAGGCGGGCGACATGGTGGCGGTGATCCTGCCTCCGTCGCTGCGGTGCGTTGGGGCACGCATCGCCTCTTGGGCGCCCTGTCCTCCTCCCCCCAATAGACGTATGTTTCTGCGGGCCGCACCAGGATGGTGCTCCCCATCGCTTCACGCCACCCTGCTCCGCCCGCACGCCGGCGTGCAGGTGGCTGTAGCTCAAGGTGGGGAGCGTATGTGCGGTCCGGGTCGCTTTCCTCTGGCGAGGGAGAGACCTAAAACAAACTCAGACAACTCTTGACGGTGGATCACTCGGCTCGTGCGTCGATGACGAACGCAGCTAGCTGCGAGAATTAATGTGAATTGCAGGACACATTGATCATCGACACTTTGAACGCACTTTGCGGCCCCGGGTTCTTCCCGGGGCCACGCCTGTCTGAGGGTCGTTTGGCAATCAATCGCACTCGCCTTGGCTGGCGAGAGCGCGGCTGGGGTGTCGCAGAGGACCCGTCCTCTTTGTCCCCCTAAGTTCAGACTCCGGAGCCCTCCGGCGTCGGAGCGCTTGGCCTTTCCCCCCCACCCTGCACATTCCGTTCGTCAGGCTCGACGCCATCCCCCCGCCGGGGAGCGCGGCCTGGCGTCCGTCTGTGTCGTGGCAGTGGGGCCAGCACGGCTGTCACCGGTCCCAGAATGGCTGTCGGTGGTTCACACTGTGTGTGTGTGCCAACCCTCCTGGTCTCTGGGACACGGAGCTGCCACGAAGTGTTGAGCCTCCAGTGGGGGGTCTGCCTAAGCTCTGCACGTCCGCATTGGGTCCGTCTCTCGGTTGGCTGGCAGTGGAAAGAGTGAAGGGAGCCGCGGAGGTCCGGTGCTGGTGCGCCGCCGGCCTGACCGTGGAGCTCGCCGGTTTGACACGCTGACCCGACTCGATGGTTGATCGATTGAGAGTGCTGGGAGCTGCAGGCCGCCCGCTGCTGCAGCCGCCCGTCTCGTGGTTCGTCCTCGGCCTTAAGTGGCCGGCGGGGCGTCTGATCCTGTCTCCCCTGCTGGCGCCGAGTGCCTGGCCGAGGGAGGAGGTTTTCGTCGAACGCTGTGACTTGGACGGTCGCACGCGCGTGGATCGCTGGCTCTTGGCTCTCCCGTTCAGTCCGCACGTTTTCCGCTCCGTCCTGCCACCGGTCTCGGGAGGTACGGAGGGGTTGGC
>NW_027310272.1:80000-95000 GCF_047496795.1 Chiloscyllium punctatum
CACTTAGAATATTTTCGGGTTGGTATAAATCAGTAACCACCGACACTTAGAATATTTTTGGGTTGGTACAAATCAGTAACCACTGACACTTAGAATATTTTCGAGTTGGTATAAATCAGTAACCACTGACACT
This sequence comes from Chiloscyllium punctatum, assembly GCF_047496795.1. NCBI lineage: Eukaryota > Metazoa > Chordata > Chondrichthyes > Orectolobiformes > Hemiscylliidae > Chiloscyllium > Chiloscyllium punctatum. Next base: position 80,134 of record NW_027310272.1, read on the forward strand.
TAGAATTTTTTCGAGTTGGTATAAATCAGTAACCACTGACACTTAGAATATTTTCGGGTTGGTATAAATCAGTAACCACCGACACTTAGAATATTTTCGGGTTGGTATAAATCAGTAACCACTGACACTTAGAATTTTTTCGGGTCGGTACAAATCAGTAACCACTGACACTTAGAATATTTTCGGGTTGGTATAAATCAGTAACCACCGACACTTAGAATATTTTCGAGTTGGTATAAATCAGTAACCACTGACACTTAGAATTTTTTCGAGTTGGTATAAATCAGTAACCACTGACACTTAGAATATTTTCGGGTTGGTATAAATCAGTAACCACCGACACTTAGAATATTTTCGAGTTGGTATAAATCAGTAACCACTGACACTTAGAATTTTTTCGAGTTGGTATAAATCAGTAACCACTGACACTTAGAATATTTTCGACTTGGTATAAATCAGTAACCACTGACACTTAGAATATTTTCGGGTTGGTATAAATCAGTAACCACCGACACTTAGAATATTTTCGAGTTGGTATAAATCAGTAACCACTGACACTTAGAATATTTTCGGGTTGGTATAAATCAGTAACCACCGACACTTAGAATATTTTCGGGTTGGTACAAATCAGTAACCACTGACACTTAGAATATTTTCGAGTTGGTATAAATCAGTAACCACTGACACTTAGAATTTTTTCGAGTTGGTATAAATCAGTAACCACTGACACTTAGAATATTTTCGGGTTGGTATAAATCAGTAACCACCGACACTTAGAATATTTTCGGGTTGGTATAAATCAGTAACCACTGACACTTAGAATTTTTTCGGGTCGGTACAAATCAGTAACCACTGACACTTAGAATATTTTCGGGTTGGTATAAATCAGTAACCACCGACACTTAGAATATTTTCGAGTTGGTATAAATCAGTAACCACTGACACTTAGAATTTTTTCGAGTTGGTATAAATCAGTAACCACTGACACTTAGAATATTTTCGGGTTGGTATAAATCAGTAACCACCGACACTTAGAATATTTTCGAGTTGGTATAAATCAGTAACCACTGACACTTAGAATTTTTTCGAGTTGGTATAAATCAGTAACCACTGACACTTAGAATATTTTCGGGTTGGTATAAATCAGTAACCACCGACACTTAGAATATTTTCGAGTTGGTATAAATCAGTAACCACCGACACTTAGAATTTTTTCGAGTTGGTATAAATCAGTAACCACTGACACTTAGAATTTTTTCGGGTTGGTATAAATCAGTAACCACCGACACTTAGAATATTTTCGAGTTGGTATAAATCAGTAACCACTGACACTTAGAATTTTTTCGGGTCGGTATAAATCAGTAACCACTGACACTTAGAATTTTTTCGAGTTGGTATAAATCAGTAACCACTGACACTTAGAATATTTTCGGGTTGGTATAAATCAGTAACCACTGACACTTAGAATTTTTTCGACTTGGTATAAATCAGTAACCACTGACACTTAGAATTTTTTCGGGTTGGTATAAATCAGTAACCACTGACACTTAGAATATTTTCGGGTCGGTACAAATCAGTAACCACTGACACTTAGAATATTTTCGGGTTGGTATAAATCAGTAACCACTGACACTTAGAATTTTTTCGAGTTGGTATAAATCAGTAACCACTGACACTTAGAATTTTTTCGGGTTGGTATAAATCAGTAACCACCGACACTTAGAATATTTTCGGGTTGGTATAAATCAGTAACCACCGACACTTAGAATTTTTTCGGCTCAGTAGAAATCAGTAACCAAGCGCATTTTTGAATTGGTTACTGATTTCTCCGTTCGAGTTGCGGCTGCGGTTGGCTTCAAATAGTGGTGGGGGCTTAATTATCGCCGAGGGGAGCATGTCCCGGTGGTGTGGCCGAGGATGGAGTGCCTTTTGAAGGGGGTGTTTCTGAATTTGGACCCTTTTTGAGTTGCATGGCCGGATGGGTGTGGTTTTGAAGGGTGTGTCTGTCTGGAGTGGCACCGGCGTTGGTGTGAGGCTGAGGGTGGGCGTTCGGTTCCTGGTTAGGGATAGGGAAAGGGTGAGACTTAGCTTTAGTGCTCGTGCCCCCGATTTTGGTAATGTTTGACGTCAATTTTCCAAGGAGGCGAATGCAAGGCTTCAGAGGGACTTTGAGTGTTCGGGGGCGGGGTAGCTCAGCCGGATTTGCCCCGGCGGTTCTGCGGACGGTGTTGACTTCGAGGGCGGACCGGCCCCCGTGTTCAGTCCGAATATCGTGCATTGTTAACGGCGGGAAGTGTTCCAAAAGGGAATGGGATTGAATGTGACTGCTGAAGCCGACTTTGAGACCTGTAACGCGGGTAGCTCAGCCGGATTTGACCCGGCGGTTCTGGCGACGGTCTCGCCTTCGAGGGGGGAGCGCCCCGCGTGTTCAGGCCGAATTTTGTGCATTTCCATCGGCGGGAAGAGGTCCAAACGGGAATGGGATTGAATGTGACTGCTGAAGCCGACATTGAGACCTCTAACGCGGGTAGCTCGGCAGGATTTGACCCGGCGGTTCTGCCGAAGGTCTCACCTTCGAGGGGGGAGCGTCCCGCGTGTTCAGGCCGAATATCGTGCATTGTTAACGGCGGGAAGTGTTCCAAAAGGGAATGGGATTGAATGTGACTGCTGAAGCCGACATTGAGACCTCTAACGCGGGTAGCTCGGCCGGATTTGACCCGGCGGTTCTGGCGACGGTCTCGCCTTCGAGGGGGGAGCGTCCCGCGTGTTCAGGCCGAATTTTGTGCATTTCCATCGGCGGGAAGAGGTCCAAACGGGAATGGGATTGAATGTGACTGCTGAAGCCGACATTGAGACCTCTAACGCGGGTAGCTCGGCCGGATTTGACCCGGCGGTTCTGCCGAAGGTCTCACCTTCGAGGGGGGAGCCTCCCGCGTGTTCAGGCCGAATTTTGTGCATTTCCATCGGCGGGAAGAGGTCCAAACGGGAATGGGATTGAATGTGACTGCTGAAGCCGACATTGAGACCTCTAACGCGGGTAGCTCGGCCGGATTTGACCCGGCGGTTCTGCCGAAGGTCTCACCTTCGAGGGGGGAGCGCCCACCGTGTACAGGCCGATTTTCATGCATTTCCAACCGTGGGAAGGGGTCCGAAAGGGGATGGGGGTGAACGTGACTGCTCAACCCGACTTTGAGACCTGTAACGCGGGTAGCTCAGCCGGATTTGACCCGGCGGTTCTGGCGACGGTCTCGCCTTCGAGGGGGGAGCGTCCCGCGTGTTCAGGCCGAATTTTGTGCATTTCCATCGGCGGGAAGAGGTCCAAACGGGAATGGGATTGAATGTGACTGCTGAAGCCGACATTGAGACCTCTAACGCGGGTAGCTCGGCAGGATTTGACCCGGCGGTTCTGCCGAAGGTCTCACCTTCGAGGGGGGAGCGCCCACCGTGTACAGGCCGATTTTCATGCATTTCCAACCGTGGGAAGGGGGCCGAAAGGGGATGGGGGTGAATGTGACTGCTCAACCCGACTTTGAGGCATCTAACCCGGGTAGCTCAGCCGGGTTTGACCCGGCGGTTCTGCCGACGGCCTCGCCTTCGAGGGGGGAGCGTCCCCCGTGTACAGGCCGATTTTCATGCATTTCGAACCGTGGGAAGTGGCCCAAAAGGGGATGGGAGTGAATGTGACTGCTCAACCCGACTTTGGCGCTTCCGAGCCGGGTAGCTCAGCCGGGTTTGACCCGGCGGTTCTGCCGACGGTCTCGTCTTCGAGGCGGGTGCCTCCCCCGTGTACAGGCCGATTTTCATGCATTTCGTACCGTGGGAAGTGGTCCAAAAGGGAATGGGGGTGGACGTGACTGCTCATACCGACATCGAGACTTGTAAGCCGTGTAGCTCGGCCGGGTTTGATCCGGCGGGTCTGCCGACGGTCTCGTCTTCGAGAGGGGGGCCTCCCCCGTGTACAGGCCGATTTTCGTGCATTTCCAACGGTGGGAAGAGGTTCAAAAGGGGATGGGGGTGAATGTGACTGCTCAACCCGACTCTGAGGCTTCTAACCCGGGTAGCCCGGCCGGGTTTGACCCGGCGGTTCTGCCGTCGGTCTCGCCTTCGAGGGCGGAGCCTCCCCCGTGTACAGGCCGATTTTCGTGCATTTCAAACCGTGGGAAGCGGTCCAAAAGGGGATGGGAGTGAATGTGACTGCTCATACCGACCTTGGCGCTTCCGACCCGGGTAGCTCAGCCGGGTTTGACCCGGCGGTTCTGCCGACGGTCTCGTCTTCGAGGCGGGTGCCTCCCCCGTGTACAGGCCGATTTTCATGCATTTCGTACCGTGGGAAGTGGTCCAAAAGGGAATGGGGGTGAATGTGACTGCTCAACCCGACTCTGAGGCTTCTAACCCGGGTAGCTCGGCCGGGTTTGACCCGGCGGTTCTGCCGTCGGTCTCGCCTTCGAGAGGGGCGCCTCCCCCGTGTACAGGCCGATTTTCGTGCATTTCCAACGGTGGGAAGAGGTTCAAAAGGGGATGGGGGTGAATGTGACTGCTCAACCCGACTCTGAGGCTTCTAACCCGGGTAGCCCGGCCGGGTTTGACCCGGCGGTTCTGCCGTCGGTCTCGCCTTCGAGGGCGGAGCCTCCCCCGTGTACAGGCCGATTTTCGTGCATTTCAAACCGTGGGAAGCGGTCCAAAAGGGGATGGGAGTGAATGTGACTGCTCATACCGACCTTGGCGCTTCCGACCCGGGTAGCTCAGCCGGGTTTGACCCGGCGGTTCTGCCGACGGTCTCGCCTTCGAGGGGGGAGCGTCCCCCGTGTTCAGGCCGAATTTTGTGCATTTCGAACCGTGGGAAGTTGCCCAAAAGTCGATGGGAGTGAATGTGACTGCTCAACCCGACTTTGGCGCTTCCGAGCCGGGTAGCTCAGCCGGGTTTGACCCGGCGGTTCTGCCGACGGTCTCGTCTTCGAGGCGGGTGCCTCCCCCGTGTACAGGCCGATTTTCATGCATTTCGTACCGTGGGAAGTGGTCCAAAAGGGAATAGGGGTGGACGTGACTGCTCATACCGACATTGAGACTTGTAAGCCGTGTAGCTCGGCCGGGTTTGATCCGGCGGGTCTGCCGACGGTCTCGTCTTCGAGGCGGGTGCCTCCCCCGTGTACAGGCCGATTTTCGTGCATTTCGAACCGTGGGAAGTGGTCCAAAAGGGGATGGGGGTGGACGTGACTGCTCAACCCGACTTTGAGGCTTCTAACCCGGGTAGCTCGGCCGGGTTTGACCCGTCGATTCTGCCGATGGTCTCGTTTTGGAGGGGGGAGCCTCCCCCGTGTTCAGTCCGATTTTCGTGCATTTCGAACCGTGGGAAGTGGCCCAAAAGGGGATGGGAGTGAATGTGACTGCTCATACCGACTTTGGCGCTTCCGAGCCTGGTAGCTCAGCCGGGTTTGATCCGGCGGTTCTGCCGACGGTCTCGTCTTCGAGGCGGCTCCCTCCCCCGTGTACAGGCCGATTTTCATGCATTTGCAACGGTGGGAAGTTGCCCAAAAGGGGATGGGAGTGAATGTGACTGCTCAACCCGACTTTGGCGCTTCCGAGCCTGGTAGCTCAGCCGGGTTTGAACCGGCGGTTCTGCCGACGGTCTCGTCTTCGAGGCGGCTCCCTCCCCCGTGTACAGGCCGATTTTCGTGCATTTCGAACCGTGGGAAGTGGTCCAAAAGGGAATGGGGGTGGACGTGACTGCTCAACCCGACTCTGAGGCTTCTAACCCGGGTAGCTCGGCCGGGTTTGATCCGGCGGTTCTGCCGACGGTCTCGTCTTCGAGGCCGGTGCCTCCCCCGTGTACAGGCCGATTTTCGTGCATTTCCAACGGTGGGAAGTGGTCCAAAAGGGAATGGGGGTGGACGTGTCTGCTCATACCGACTTTGAGACTTGTAAGCCGGGTAGCTCAGCCGGGTTTGTTCCGGCGGTTCTGCCGACGGTCTCGTCATCGAGGGGGGAGCCTCCCCCGTGTCCAGGCCGATTTTCATGCATTTCCAACCGTGGGAAGTGGTCCAAAAGGGAATGGGGGTGAATGTGACTGCTCATACCGACTTTGAGACTTTTAAGCCGGGTAGCTCAGCCGGGTTTGACCCGGCGGTTCTGCCGACGGTCTCGCCTTCGAGGGGGGAGCGTCCCCCGTGTTCAGGCCGAATTTTGTGCATTTCGAACCGTGGGAAGTTGCCCAAAAGTCGATGGGAGTGAATGTGACTGCTCAACCCGACTTTGAGACTTGTAAGCCGGGTAGCTCAGCCGGGTTTGACCCGGCGGTTCTGCCGACGGTCTCGTCTTCGAGGCGGGTGCCTCCCCCGTGTACAGGCCGATTTTCATGCATTTCGTACCGTGGGAAGCGGTCCAAAAGGGGATGGGAGTGAACGTGACTGCTCATACCGACTTTGGCGCTTCCGAGCCGGGTAGCTCAGCCGGGTTTGACCCGGCGGGTCTGCCGACGGTCTCGCCTTCGAGGGGGGAGCGTCCCCCGTGTTCAGGCCGAATCTTGTGCATTTCGAACCGTGGGAAGTTGCCCAAAAGTCGATGGGAGTGAATGTGACTGCTCAACCCGACTTTGAGACTTGTAAGCCGGGTAGCTCAGCCGGGTTTGACCCGGCGGTTCTGCCGACGGTCTCGTCTTCGAGGCCGGTGCCTCCCCCGTGTACAGGCCGATTTTCGTGCATTTCCAACGGTGGGAAGTGGTCCAAAAGGGAATGGGGGTGGACGTGTCTGCTCATACCGACTTTGAGACTTGTAAGCCGGGTAGCTCAGCCGGGTTTGTTCCGGCGGTTCTGCCGACGGTCTCGTCATCGAGGGGGGAGCCTCCCCCGTGTCCAGGCCGATTTTCATGCATTTCCAACCGTGGGAAGTGGTCCAAAAGGGAATGGGGGTGAATGTGACTGCTCATACCGACTTTGAGACTTTTAAGCCGGGTAGCTCGGCCGGGTTTGACCCGGCGGTTCTGCCGACGGTCTCGTCTTCGAGGCGGGTGCCTCCCCCGTGTACAGGCCGATTTTCGTGCATTTCGAACCGTGGGAAGTGGTCTAAAAGTCGATGGGAGTGAACGTGACTGCTCAACCCGACTTTGAGACTTGTAAGCCGGGTAGCTCAGCCAGGTTTGACCCGGCGGTTCTGCCGACGGTCTCGCCTTCGAGGGCGGACCCTCCCCCGTGTACAGGCCGGTTTTCGTGCATTTCGAACCGTGGGAAGTGATCCAAAAGGGAATGGGGGTGAACGTGACTGCCCAACCCGGCTTTGAGACTTGTAAGCCGGGTAGCTCAGCCGGGTTGGACCCGGCGGTTCTGCCGACGGTCTCGACTTCGAGGCGGGTGCCTCCCCCGTGTACAGGCCGATTTTCATGCATTTGCAACGGTGGGAAGTTGCCCAAAAGTCGATGGGAGTGAATGTGACTGCTCAACCCGACTTCGAGACTTGTAAGCCGGGTAGCTCAGCCGGGTTTGACCCGGCGGTTCTGCCGACGGTCTCGCCTTCGAGGGGGGAGCCTCCCCCGTGTACAGGCCGATTTTCGTGCATTTCCAACGGTGGGAACAGGTTCAAAAGGGGATGGGAGTGATTGTGACTGCTCAACCCGACTCTAGGGCTTCTAACCCGGGTAGCCCGGCCGGGTTTGACCCGGCGGTTCTGCCGACGGTCTCGTCTTCGAGGCGGGTGCCTCCCCCGTATACAGGCCGATTTTCATGCATTTCGAACCGTGGGAAGTGGTCCAAAAGGGAATGGGGGTGGACGTGTCTGCTCATACCGACTTTGAGACTTGTAAGCCGGGTAGCTCAGCCGGGTTTGATCCGGCGGTTCTGCCGACGGTCTCGCCTTCGAGGGGGGAGCCTCCCCCGTGTTCAGTCCGATTTCCATGCATTTCCAACCGTGGGAAGTTGCCCAAAAGGGGATGGGAGTGAATGTGACTGCTCAACCCGACTTTGGCGCTTCCGAGCCGGGTAGCTCAGCCGGGTTTGACCCGGCGGTTCTGCCGACGGTCTCGTCTTCGAGGCGGGTGCCTCCCCCGTATACAGGCCGATTTTCATGCATTTCGAACCGTGGGAAGTGGTCCAAAAGGGAATGGGGGTGGACGTGTCTGCTCATACCGACTTTGAGACTTGTAAGCCGGGTAGCTCAGCCGGGTTTGATCCGGCGGTTCTGCCGACGGTCTCGCCTTCGAGGGGGGAGCCTCCCCCGTGTTCAGTCCGATTTCCATGCATTTCCAACCGTGGGAAGTTGCCCAAAAGGGGATGGGAGTGAATGTGACTGCTCAACCCGACTTTGGCGCTTCCGAGCCGGGTAGCTCAGCCGGGTTTGACCCGGCGGTTCTGCCGACGGTCTCGTCTTCGAGGCGGGTGCCTCCCCCGTGTACAGGCCGATTTTCATGCATTTGGAACCGTGGGAAGTGGTCCAAAAGGGAATGGGGGTGGACGTGACTGCTCATACCGACTTTGAGACTTGTAAGCCGGGTAGCTCAGCCGGGTTTGACCCGGCGGTTCTGCCGACGGTCTCGCCTTCGAGGGGGGAGCCTCCCCCGTGTTCAGTCCGATTTTCGTGCATTTCCCACGGTGGGAAATGGTATCTTTCATTACGGGGACAAGGGTCTGAAGCGGTGAAGTCAGTAACCGGCATAGTTAAGGAAAGGGTTCGAATTTTCTCAACAGTACGAAAAAAGTGAGCAGGGAAGCTAGAGAAGGTGTCAGTGAGTCCCAAACGAGTGAACCGCAAAACTTAGGGAAATGCCCGAAAGCGTTTTAAAGGGTGAAATCGGGAACGAGGAAATGATCGGAAAGTGCCTGAAAGTGCTAAATGAGTAAACAGAAAAACGAAGAAAAATGTTTGAAAAGAAGAAGTGAGTAACCAGGAAAACTTAGAAAAATGTTCAAAACGAAGAAATCAGTAACCAGGAAAACTTAGAAAAATGATCAAAAAGAAGAAATGAGTAACCAGGAAAACTTAGAAAAATGTTTAAAAAGAAGAAATCAGTAACCAGGAAAACTTAGGAAAATGTTTAAAAAGAAGAAATCAGTAACCAGAAAAACTGCGAAAAATGTTTAAAAAGAAGAAATGAGTAACCAGAAAAACTTAGAAAAATGTTTAAAAAGAAGAAATCAGTAACCAGGAAAACTTAGAAAAATGTTTAAAAAGAAGAAATCAGTAACCAGGAAAACTTAGAAAAATGTTATAAAAGAAGAAGTGAGTAACCAGAAAAACTTAGAAAAATGTTTAAAAAGAAGAAATCAGTAACCAGAAAAACTGCGAAAAATGTTTAAAAAGAAGAAATCAGTAACCAGACAAACTGCGAAAAATGTTTAAAAAGAAGAAATCAGTAACCAGGAAAACTTAGAAAAATGTTTAAAAAGAAGAAGTGAGTAACCAGAAAAACTTAGAAAAATGTTTAAAAAGAAGAAATCAGTAACCAGAAAAACTTAGAAAAATGTTTAAAAAGAAGAAATCAGTAACCAGAAAAACTGCGAAAAATGTTTAAAAAGAAGAAATCAGTAACCAGAAAAACTTAGAAAAATGTTTAAAAAGAAGAAGTGAGTAACCAGAAAAACTTAGAAAAATGTTTAAAAAGAAGAAATCAGTAACCAGAAAAACGGCGAAAAATGTTTAAAAAGAAGAAATCAGTAACCAGACAAACTGCGAAAAATGTTTAAAAAGAAGAAATCAGTAACCAGAAAAACTTAGAAAAATGTTTAAAAAGAAGAAATCAGTAACCAGAAAAACTTAGAAAAATGTTTCAAAAGAAGAAGTGAGTAACCAGAAAAACTTAGAAAAATGTTTAAAAAGAAGAAGTGAGTAACCAGAAAAACTTAGAAAAATGTTTAAAAAGAAGAAATCAGTAACCAGAAAAACTTAGAAAAATGTTTAAAAAGAAGAAATCAGTAACCAGAAAAACTGCGAAAAATGTTTAAAAAGAAGAAATCAGTAACCAGACAAACTGCGAAAAATGTTTAAAAAGAAGAAATCAGTAACCAGGAAAACTTAGAAAAATGTTTAAAAAGAAGAAGTCAGTAACCAGAAAAACTTAGAAAAATGTTTAAAAAGAAGAAATCAGTAACCAGAAAAACTTAGAAAAATGTTTAAAAAGAAGAAATCAGTAACCAGAAAAACTGCGAAAAATGTTTAAAAAGAAGAAATCAGTAACCAGAAAAACTTAGAAAAATGTTTAAAAAGAAGAAGTGAGTAACCAGAAAAACTTAGAAAAATGTTTAAAAAGAAGAAATCAGTAACCAGAAAAACGGCGAAAAATGTTTAAAAAGAAGAAATCAGTAACCAGAAAAACTTAGAAAAATGTTTCAAAAGAAGAAGTGAGTAACCAGAAAAACTTAGAAAAATGTTTAAAAAGAAGAAGTGAGTAACCAGAAAAACTTAGAAAAATGTTTAAAAAGAAGAAATCAGTAACCAGAAAAACTGCGAAAAATGTTTAAAAAGAAGAAATCAGTAACCAGACAAACTGCGAAAAATGTTTAAAAAGAAGAAATCAGTAACCAGGAAAACTTAGAAAAATGTTTAAAAAGAAGAAGTGAGTAACCAGAAAAACTTAGAAAAATGTTTAAAAAGAAGAAATCAGTAACCAGAAAAACTTAGAAAAATGTTTAAAAAGAAGAAATCAGTAACCAGAAAAACTGCGAAAAATGTTTAAAAAGAAGAAATCAGTAACCAGAAAAACTTAGAAAAATGTTTAAAAAGAAGAAGTGAGTAACCAGAAAAACTTAGAAAAATGTTTAAAAAGAAGAAATCAGTAACCAGAAAAACGGCGAAAAATGTTTAAAAAGAAGAAATCAGTAACCAGACAAACTGCGAAAAATGTTTAAAAAGAAGAAATCAGTAACCAGAAAAACTTAGAAAAATGTTTCAAAAGAAGAAGTGAGTAACCAGAAAAACTTAGAAAAATGTTTAAAAAGAAGAAGTGAGTAACCAGAAAAACTTAGAAAAATGTTTAAAAAGAAGAAATCAGTAACCAGAAAAACTTAGAAAAATGTTTAAAAAGAAGAAATCAGTAACCAGAAAAACTTAGAAAAATGTTTAAAAAGAAGAAATCAGTAACCAGAAAAACTGCGAAAAATGTTTAAAAAGAAGAAATCAGTAACCAGACAAACTGCGAAAAATGTTTAAAAAGAAGAAATCAGTAACCAGGAAAACTTAGAAAAATGTTTAAAAAGAAGAAGTGAGTAACCAGAAAAACTTAGAAAAATGTTTAAAAAGAAGAAATCAGTAACCAGAAAAACTTAGAAAAATGTTTAAAAAGAAGAAATCAGTAACCAGAAAAACTGCGAAAAATGTTTAAAAAGAAGAAATCAGTAACCAGGAAAACTTAGAAAAATGTTTAAAAAGAAGAAGTGAGTAACCAGAAAAACTTAGAAAAATGTTTAAAAAGAAGAAATCAGTAACCAGAAAAACTTAGAAAAATGTTTAAAAAGAAGAAATCAGTAACCAGAAAAACTGCGAAAAATGTTTAAAAAGAAGAAATCAGTAACCAGAAAAACTTAGAAAAATGTTTAAAAAGAAGAAGTGAGTAACCAGAAAAACTTAGAAAAATGTTTAAAAAGAAGAAATCAGTAACCAGAAAAACGGCGAAAAATGTTTAAAAAGAAGAAATCAGTAACCAGACAAACTGCGAAAAATGTTTAAAAAGAAGAAATCAGTAACCAGAAAAACTTAGAAAAATGTTTCAAAAGAAGAAGTGAGTAACCAGAAAAACTTAGAAAAATGTTTAAAAAGAAGAAGTGAGTAACCAGAAAAACTTAGAAAAATGTTTAAAAAGAAGAAATCAGTAACCAGAAAAACTTAGAAAAATGTTTAAAAAGAAGAAATCAGTAACCAGAAAAACTGCGAAAAATGTTTAAAAAGAAGAAATCAGTAACCAGGAAAACTTAGAAAAATGTTTAAAAAGAAGAAATGAGTAACCAGGAAAACTTAGAAAAATGTTTAAAAAGAAGAAATGAGTAACCAGGAAAACTTAGAAAAATGTTTAAAAAGAAGAAATCAGTAACCAGAAAAACTTAGAAAAATGTTTAAAAAGAAGAAATCAGTAACCAGAAAAACGGCGAAAAATGTTTAAAAAGAAGAAATGAGTAACCAGAAAAACTTAGAAAAATGTTTAAAAAGAAGAAATCAGTAACCAGAAAAACGGCGAAAAATGTTTAAAAAGAAGAAATCAGTAACCAGAAAAACTTAGAAAAATGTTTAAAAAGAAGAAGTGAGTAACCAGAAAAACTTAGAAAAATGTTTAAAAAGAAGAAATGAGTAACCAGAAAAACTTAGAAAAATGTTTAAAAAGAAGAAATCAGTAACCAGAAAAACTTAGAAAAATGTTTAAAAAGAAGAAATGAGTAACCAGAAAAACGGCGAAAAATGTTTAAAAAGAAGAAATCAGTAACCAGAAAAACGGCGAAAAATGTTTAAAAAGAAGAAATCAGTAACCAGACAAACTGCGAAAAATGTTTAAAAAGAAGAAATCAGTAACCAGAAAAACTTAGAAAAATGTTTAAAAAGAAGAAATCAGTAACCAGGAAAACTTGGAAAAAAACACTTAGAAAAATTTTCAGCAAAGTGTGAAAAATATTCTAAGTGTCAGCGGAGGAAAATGCTGAAGCATCGGGAAAGATTCGCAAACTTACACCGAACATGTGCTCCGAAGTGCCGGAGGAATTGGGTGAATTGAGCCCGGCAAATGGCCAGCTGTCGTTTTGTGCCTGCAGCCCGAAAACTTTAACTTTGTCTGTCGCGGAAGTCCGGACCGAGAAAAATCCAAACGGTTTTGACCGGACCGAGTTCCAGACCGATGCAGTCAAATTTGGAATTCAGACCCATTCAGTGCCACTTGTAGTTTTTCCGCAGTGAGGTTGGCGGGGTACCCGGAGATATATGGGAACACGATTTTTAGAACAAAATGGCGGCGCGGGACCGTTCTGAAAGGCATCCGAAAAACGGTTCCACGGGCATAGCACTTTAATGACAGGTATGAGTGCATGCCGGAGAGCTCTTGGAAGTCGAATTTTTGACACTTTGTCAATTTTTTGACAGATTTGACAAACTCTTTCTGTCTGTTCTAAGAGTCAGTCAGAGACTTGTGCGGCGGTCTTTTGACACTATTGGAGGGCGGGCAAACCCCACGTTGACTCCGGCCGTCCCTCCACAGGCGCTCGTGTCCAAAATGAAGGCGAGAGACGCGAGTGGCCTGGTTCCCTTGGGTGTTGCCAAGAAGGCTGCGGGCTGACCGTTGCCTGAGCACTCCCTAAAGCCTCTTGTGATGAGAGCAGACCTCGCCTGCCGCACGACCGGCTCTGGGAGTCGTTGGGCCGCTATTTGTGAATAGTCTGGTCCTCCTCTGCCACCCGGACAAGCGCGATGGCTCTGCCGCCCTGCGGTGCTCGTCACCCAGGTTTGGGGAACACGATACTCGTAACAAAAATAAAAGGCGGCTCGGGACCTGCAGGCGAAAGGGGTCCCGTGGTGCTAAGCACGTCGACTTCGGGTCTCGGTGCAAGCCGGAGAGCTCACGGAAGTCTAAAGTTTTCGGCACGTGGTCGAATCTTTTCAAAGGCTTACCCGGCTCTTTCCGTCCATTCTGAGAGTAAGTCAGAGGCCGGTGCGGAGGTCTCTTGACAATCGGAGGGGGTGGTGGCCCTCCGCAGGCGCTCGTGTCGAAAATGAAGGCGAGAGACGCGAGTGGCCTGGTTCCCCTGGGTGTTGCCAGGAAGGCTGCGGGCTGACCCTTGCCTGAGCACTCCCTAAAGCCTCTTGTGATGAGAGCAGACCTCGCGCGCCGCACGACCGGCTCTGGGAGTCGTTGGGCCGCTATCTGTGAATAGTCTGGTCCTCCTCTGCCACCCGGCCAAGTGCGATGGCTCTGCCGCCCTGCGGTGCTCGTCACGCAGGTATGGGGCACACGATGCTCGTAACAGCAAATAAAGGCGGCTCGGGACCTGCAGGCGAAAGGGGTCCCGTGGTGCTTAGCACGTCGACTTCGGGTCTCGGTGCAAGCCGGAGAGCTCACGGAAGTCTAAAGTTTTCGGCACGTGGTCGAATCTTTTGAAAGGCTTACCCGGCTCTTTCCGTCCATTCTGAGAGTCAGTCAGAGGCCGGTGCGGCGGTCTATTGACGACCGGAGGCTCCCATGGGTGTTGCGATGAGGGTGGAGGGCACAGAACCTTGCCTTAGCACTCCCTAATAAAGCCTCTTGTGAAGAGAGCAGACCTCGCGCGCCGCACGACCGGCTCTGGGAGTCGTTGGGCCGCTATCTGTGAATAGTCTGGTCCTCCTCTGCCACCCGGCCAAGTGCGATGGCTCTGCCGCCCTGCGGTGCTCGTCACGCAGGTATGGGGCACACGATGCTCGTAACAGCAAATAAAGGCGGCTCGGGACCTGCAGGCGAAAGGGGTCCCGTGGTGCTTAGCACGTCGACTTCGGGTCTCGGTGCAAGCCGGAGAGCTCACGGAAGTCTAAAGTTTTCGGCACGTGGTCGAATCTTTTGAAAGGCTTACCCGGCTCTTTCCGTCCATTCTGAGAGTCAGTCAGAGGCCGGTGCGGCGGTCTATTGACGACCGGAGGCTCCCATGGGTGTTGCGATGAGGGTGGAGGGCACAGAACCTTGCCTTAGCACTCCCTAATAAAGCCTCTTGTGAAGAGAGCAGACCTCGCGCGCCGCACGACCGGCTCTGGGAGTCGTTGGGCCGCTATCTGTGAATAGTCTGGTCCTCCTCTGCCACCCGGCCAAGTGCGATGGCTCTGCCGCCCTGCGGTGCTCGTCACGCAGGTATGGGGCACACGATGCTCGTAACAGCAAATAAAGGCGGCTCGGGACCTGCAGGCGAAAGGGGTCCCGTGGTGCTTCGCACGTCGACTTCGGG
>NW_027310272.1:100000-102500 GCF_047496795.1 Chiloscyllium punctatum
AAACGTGACAAACTTTGTGTTGGTTCAAGTACGAAAGGATCTCTGTCGGCTTGGGGGTACGCCCGTTTCCGTTTCAACTTGTCTCGCGAGGGTGGTTTCGGGGCCAGCAGGAGAGCTCGTCGGGGTAGCAGGCCCTGCAGCCGTGGTCACCGCCAAACCCCCACAACTCGAGCAAGTGAAAAAAAAAGTAACAGGAGCGAAAGCATCTCTGTCGGCTTGGGGGTACGCCCGTTTCCGTTTCAACTTGTCTCGCGAGGGTGGTTTCGGGGCCAGCAGGAGAGCTCGTCGGGGTAGCAGGCCCTGCAGCCGTGGTCACCGCCAAACCCCCACAACTCGAGCAAGTGAAAAAAAAAGTAACAAATAAGAAAGGATCGTCGGCTTGGGGGTACGCCCGTTTCCGTTTCAACTTGTCTCGCGAGGGTGGTTTCGGGGCCAGCAGGAGAGCTCGTCGGGGTAGCAGGCCCTGCAGCCGTGGTCACCGCCAAACCCCCACAACTCGAGCAAGTGAAAAAAAAAGTAACAAATAAGAAAGGATCGTCGGCTTGGGGGTACGCCCGTTTCCGTTTCAACTTGTCTCGCGAGGGTGGTTTCGGGGCCAGCAGGAGAGCTCGTCGGGGTAGCAGGCCCTGCAGCCGTGGTCACCGCCAAACCCCCACAACTCGAGCAAGTGAAAAAAAAAAGTAACAAATAAGAAAGGATCGTCGGCTTGGGGGTACGCCCGTTTCCGTTTCAACTTGTCTCGCGAGGGTGGTTTCGGGGCCAGCAGGAGAGCTCGTCGGGGTAGCAGGCCCTGCAGCCGTGGTCACCGCCAAACCCCCACAACTCGAGCAAGTGAAAAAAAAAAGTAACAAATAAGAAAGGATCTCTGTCGGCTTGGGGGTACGCCCGTTTCCGTTTCAACTTGTCTCGCGAGGGTGGTTTCGGGGCCAGCAGGAGAGCTCGTCGGGGTAGCAGGCCCTGCAGCCGTGGTCACCGCCAAATCGCCACAACTCGAGCAAGTGAAAAAAAAAGTAACAAATAAGAAAGGATCGTCGGCTTGGGGGTACGCCCGTTTCCGTTTCAACTTGTCTCGCGAGGGTGGTTTCGGGGCCAGCAGGAGAGCTCGTCGGGGTAGCAGGCCCTGCAGCCGTGGTCACCGCCAAACCCCCCACAACTGTTGGGCGCCTACCTGCGCGGGGCAGGAGGACACTTTCCGATTTCAAATCTCCGTTTGCCGAGTCCACCCCGAACGCACGCGGGCGGGCGGGTTCGCATCACCCTTCGTCACAAGGGGCGAAGCCCGTTCCACCGTCTCGTCAGTAGTGCCGACCGGTCTGTGATCGACGAGGGGAGCCACACCAGGTCCGGCCCTGCTGCTTGGCGGCACCGCGTCGTCGGGAGCTCGCGACAGACGGAGGGTTTCGGTGTACTCTCCAGCCACGGGAAACGAAGCCGGTGATGCAGGCGCCGGTCTTTCGCTCCCAAATCGGCTGGGTTTACATCGTTGCTATCTAGTCACGCTCCCTTCAAACCCGACGGGGTACCTATTCCCCTCACCCGTCTGTGCGTATACAGCCTCTTTGCACTTGCGGGATGGGGGTGGTGGTTTAAAGACTCTCGAGTTGCCGCCCGTCGGTCTCCGAGCTCCGTGCAGTAGTGATCCCCAGCGAACTGCCAGCAGGGCGAACGAGCGATCCCGCTCTCGGTCGGGGCGCCTGGCGTCGATCGGTGGTCGGTGGCTTGCGGGCAAGCTGCGCTGTGAGTGTGGGAACGAGTATGACGAGCCGTTGCCGCGACTCCCAGTCCACCTCGGCGGTGGCTGGGCCGGGCGGGCGTCTGCTCGGGCGAGTGCCGCCCCCGCCTCCTCGCAGGAAGTCCGCTCGCCGACACGCCGCCACGTGCACGCGTCAGTGACGCTGCCGAACCGATGGCCGGTGCCCGTTCCCGCCTCTGCTTTTCCTAGGGCAAAGCTGCTGCACGCCTCGTGATACTAGGCGGGCGACATGGTGGCGGTGATCCTGCCTCCGTCGCTGCGGTGCGTTGGGGCACGCATCGCCTCTTGGGCGCCCTGTCCTCCTCCCCCCAATAGACGTATGTTTCTGCGGGCCGCACCAGGATGGTGCTCCCCATCGCTTCACGCCACCCTGCTCCGCCCGCACGCCGGCGTGCAGGTGGCTGTAGCTCAAGGTGGGGAGCGTATGTGCGGTCCGGGTCGCTTTCCTCTGGCGAGGGAGAGACCTAAAACAAACTCAGACAACTCTTGACGGTGGATCACTCGGCTCGTGCGTCGATGACGAACGCAGCTAGCTGCGAGAATTAATGTGAATTGCAGGACACATTGATCATCGACACTTTGAACGCACTTTGCGGCCCCGGGTTCTTCCCGGGGCCACGCCTGTCTGAGGGTCGTTTGGCAATCAATCGCACTCGCCTTGGCTGGCGAGAGCGCGGCTGGGGTGTCGCAGAGGACCCGTCCTCTTTGTCCCCCTAAGTTCAGACTCCGGAGCCCTCCGGCGTCGGA
>NW_027310272.1:110000-121438 GCF_047496795.1 Chiloscyllium punctatum
TAAATCAGTAACCACTGACACTTAGAATTTTTTCGGGTTGGTATAAATCAGTAACCACCGACACTTAGAATATTTTCGAGTTGGTATAAATCAGTAACCACTGACACTTAGAATTTTTTCGGGTCGGTATAAATCAGTAACCACTGACACTTAGAATTTTTTCGAGTTGGTATAAATCAGTAACCACTGACACTTAGAATATTTTCGGGTTGGTATAAATCAGTAACCACTGACACTTAGAATTTTTTCGACTTGGTATAAATCAGTAACCACTGACACTTAGAATTTTTTCGGGTTGGTATAAATCAGTAACCACTGACACTTAGAATATTTTCGGGTCGGTACAAATCAGTAACCACTGACACTTAGAATATTTTCGGGTTGGTATAAATCAGTAACCACTGACACTTAGAATTTTTTCGAGTTGGTATAAATCAGTAACCACTGACACTTAGAATTTTTTCGGGTTGGTATAAATCAGTAACCACCGACACTTAGAATATTTTCGGGTTGGTATAAATCAGTAACCACCGACACTTAGAATTTTTTCGGCTCAGTAGAAATCAGTAACCAAGCGCATTTTTGAATTGGTTACTGATTTCTCCGTTCGAGTTGCGGCTGCGGTTGGCTTCAAATAGTGGTGGGGGCTTAATTATCGCCGAGGGGAGCATGTCCCGGTGGTGTGGCCGAGGATGGAGTGCCTTTTGAAGGGGGTGTTTCTGAATTTGGACCCTTTTTGAGTTGCATGGCCGGATGGGTGTGGTTTTGAAGGGTGTGTCTGTCTGGAGTGGCACCGGCGTTGGTGTGAGGCTGAGGGTGGGCGTTCGGTTCCTGGTTAGGGATAGGGAAAGGGTGAGACTTAGCTTTAGTGCTCGTGCCCCCGATTTTGGTAATGTTTGACGTCAATTTTCCAAGGAGGCGAATGCAAGGCTTCAGAGGGACTTTGAGTGTTCGGGGGCGGGGTAGCTCAGCCGGATTTGCCCCGGCGGTTCTGCGGACGGTGTTGACTTCGAGGGCGGACCGGCCCCCGTGTTCAGTCCGAATATCGTGCATTGTTAACGGCGGGAAGTGTTCCAAAAGGGAATGGGATTGAATGTGACTGCTGAAGCCGACTTTGAGACCTGTAACGCGGGTAGCTCAGCCGGATTTGACCCGGCGGTTCTGGCGACGGTCTCGCCTTCGAGGGGGGAGCGCCCCGCGTGTTCAGGCCGAATTTTGTGCATTTCCATCGGCGGGAAGAGGTCCAAACGGGAATGGGATTGAATGTGACTGCTGAAGCCGACATTGAGACCTCTAACGCGGGTAGCTCGGCAGGATTTGACCCGGCGGTTCTGCCGAAGGTCTCACCTTCGAGGGGGGAGCGTCCCGCGTGTTCAGGCCGAATATCGTGCATTGTTAACGGCGGGAAGTGTTCCAAAAGGGAATGGGATTGAATGTGACTGCTGAAGCCGACATTGAGACCTCTAACGCGGGTAGCTCGGCCGGATTTGACCCGGCGGTTCTGGCGACGGTCTCGCCTTCGAGGGGGGAGCGTCCCGCGTGTTCAGGCCGAATTTTGTGCATTTCCATCGGCGGGAAGAGGTCCAAACGGGAATGGGATTGAATGTGACTGCTGAAGCCGACATTGAGACCTCTAACGCGGGTAGCTCGGCCGGATTTGACCCGGCGGTTCTGCCGAAGGTCTCACCTTCGAGGGGGGAGCCTCCCGCGTGTTCAGGCCGAATTTTGTGCATTTCCATCGGCGGGAAGAGGTCCAAACGGGAATGGGATTGAATGTGACTGCTGAAGCCGACATTGAGACCTCTAACGCGGGTAGCTCGGCCGGATTTGACCCGGCGGTTCTGCCGAAGGTCTCACCTTCGAGGGGGGAGCGCCCACCGTGTACAGGCCGATTTTCATGCATTTCCAACCGTGGGAAGGGGTCCGAAAGGGGATGGGGGTGAACGTGACTGCTCAACCCGACTTTGAGACCTGTAACGCGGGTAGCTCAGCCGGATTTGACCCGGCGGTTCTGGCGACGGTCTCGCCTTCGAGGGGGGAGCGTCCCGCGTGTTCAGGCCGAATTTTGTGCATTTCCATCGGCGGGAAGAGGTCCAAACGGGAATGGGATTGAATGTGACTGCTGAAGCCGACATTGAGACCTCTAACGCGGGTAGCTCGGCAGGATTTGACCCGGCGGTTCTGCCGAAGGTCTCACCTTCGAGGGGGGAGCGCCCACCGTGTACAGGCCGATTTTCATGCATTTCCAACCGTGGGAAGGGGGCCGAAAGGGGATGGGGGTGAATGTGACTGCTCAACCCGACTTTGAGGCATCTAACCCGGGTAGCTCAGCCGGGTTTGACCCGGCGGTTCTGCCGACGGCCTCGCCTTCGAGGGGGGAGCGTCCCCCGTGTACAGGCCGATTTTCATGCATTTCGAACCGTGGGAAGTGGCCCAAAAGGGGATGGGAGTGAATGTGACTGCTCAACCCGACTTTGGCGCTTCCGAGCCGGGTAGCTCAGCCGGGTTTGACCCGGCGGTTCTGCCGACGGTCTCGTCTTCGAGGCGGGTGCCTCCCCCGTGTACAGGCCGATTTTCATGCATTTCGTACCGTGGGAAGTGGTCCAAAAGGGAATGGGGGTGGACGTGACTGCTCATACCGACATCGAGACTTGTAAGCCGTGTAGCTCGGCCGGGTTTGATCCGGCGGGTCTGCCGACGGTCTCGTCTTCGAGAGGGGGGCCTCCCCCGTGTACAGGCCGATTTTCGTGCATTTCCAACGGTGGGAAGAGGTTCAAAAGGGGATGGGGGTGAATGTGACTGCTCAACCCGACTCTGAGGCTTCTAACCCGGGTAGCCCGGCCGGGTTTGACCCGGCGGTTCTGCCGTCGGTCTCGCCTTCGAGGGCGGAGCCTCCCCCGTGTACAGGCCGATTTTCGTGCATTTCAAACCGTGGGAAGCGGTCCAAAAGGGGATGGGAGTGAATGTGACTGCTCATACCGACCTTGGCGCTTCCGACCCGGGTAGCTCAGCCGGGTTTGACCCGGCGGTTCTGCCGACGGTCTCGTCTTCGAGGCGGGTGCCTCCCCCGTGTACAGGCCGATTTTCATGCATTTCGTACCGTGGGAAGTGGTCCAAAAGGGAATGGGGGTGAATGTGACTGCTCAACCCGACTCTGAGGCTTCTAACCCGGGTAGCTCGGCCGGGTTTGACCCGGCGGTTCTGCCGTCGGTCTCGCCTTCGAGAGGGGCGCCTCCCCCGTGTACAGGCCGATTTTCGTGCATTTCCAACGGTGGGAAGAGGTTCAAAAGGGGATGGGGGTGAATGTGACTGCTCAACCCGACTCTGAGGCTTCTAACCCGGGTAGCCCGGCCGGGTTTGACCCGGCGGTTCTGCCGTCGGTCTCGCCTTCGAGGGCGGAGCCTCCCCCGTGTACAGGCCGATTTTCGTGCATTTCAAACCGTGGGAAGCGGTCCAAAAGGGGATGGGAGTGAATGTGACTGCTCATACCGACCTTGGCGCTTCCGACCCGGGTAGCTCAGCCGGGTTTGACCCGGCGGTTCTGCCGACGGTCTCGCCTTCGAGGGGGGAGCGTCCCCCGTGTTCAGGCCGAATTTTGTGCATTTCGAACCGTGGGAAGTTGCCCAAAAGTCGATGGGAGTGAATGTGACTGCTCAACCCGACTTTGGCGCTTCCGAGCCGGGTAGCTCAGCCGGGTTTGACCCGGCGGTTCTGCCGACGGTCTCGTCTTCGAGGCGGGTGCCTCCCCCGTGTACAGGCCGATTTTCATGCATTTCGTACCGTGGGAAGTGGTCCAAAAGGGAATAGGGGTGGACGTGACTGCTCATACCGACATTGAGACTTGTAAGCCGTGTAGCTCGGCCGGGTTTGATCCGGCGGGTCTGCCGACGGTCTCGTCTTCGAGGCGGGTGCCTCCCCCGTGTACAGGCCGATTTTCGTGCATTTCGAACCGTGGGAAGTGGTCCAAAAGGGGATGGGGGTGGACGTGACTGCTCAACCCGACTTTGAGGCTTCTAACCCGGGTAGCTCGGCCGGGTTTGACCCGTCGATTCTGCCGATGGTCTCGTTTTGGAGGGGGGAGCCTCCCCCGTGTTCAGTCCGATTTTCGTGCATTTCGAACCGTGGGAAGTGGCCCAAAAGGGGATGGGAGTGAATGTGACTGCTCATACCGACTTTGGCGCTTCCGAGCCTGGTAGCTCAGCCGGGTTTGATCCGGCGGTTCTGCCGACGGTCTCGTCTTCGAGGCGGCTCCCTCCCCCGTGTACAGGCCGATTTTCATGCATTTGCAACGGTGGGAAGTTGCCCAAAAGGGGATGGGAGTGAATGTGACTGCTCAACCCGACTTTGGCGCTTCCGAGCCTGGTAGCTCAGCCGGGTTTGAACCGGCGGTTCTGCCGACGGTCTCGTCTTCGAGGCGGCTCCCTCCCCCGTGTACAGGCCGATTTTCGTGCATTTCGAACCGTGGGAAGTGGTCCAAAAGGGAATGGGGGTGGACGTGACTGCTCAACCCGACTCTGAGGCTTCTAACCCGGGTAGCTCGGCCGGGTTTGATCCGGCGGTTCTGCCGACGGTCTCGTCTTCGAGGCCGGTGCCTCCCCCGTGTACAGGCCGATTTTCGTGCATTTCCAACGGTGGGAAGTGGTCCAAAAGGGAATGGGGGTGGACGTGTCTGCTCATACCGACTTTGAGACTTGTAAGCCGGGTAGCTCAGCCGGGTTTGTTCCGGCGGTTCTGCCGACGGTCTCGTCATCGAGGGGGGAGCCTCCCCCGTGTCCAGGCCGATTTTCATGCATTTCCAACCGTGGGAAGTGGTCCAAAAGGGAATGGGGGTGAATGTGACTGCTCATACCGACTTTGAGACTTTTAAGCCGGGTAGCTCAGCCGGGTTTGACCCGGCGGTTCTGCCGACGGTCTCGCCTTCGAGGGGGGAGCGTCCCCCGTGTTCAGGCCGAATTTTGTGCATTTCGAACCGTGGGAAGTTGCCCAAAAGTCGATGGGAGTGAATGTGACTGCTCAACCCGACTTTGAGACTTGTAAGCCGGGTAGCTCAGCCGGGTTTGACCCGGCGGTTCTGCCGACGGTCTCGTCTTCGAGGCGGGTGCCTCCCCCGTGTACAGGCCGATTTTCATGCATTTCGTACCGTGGGAAGCGGTCCAAAAGGGGATGGGAGTGAACGTGACTGCTCATACCGACTTTGGCGCTTCCGAGCCGGGTAGCTCAGCCGGGTTTGACCCGGCGGGTCTGCCGACGGTCTCGCCTTCGAGGGGGGAGCGTCCCCCGTGTTCAGGCCGAATCTTGTGCATTTCGAACCGTGGGAAGTTGCCCAAAAGTCGATGGGAGTGAATGTGACTGCTCAACCCGACTTTGAGACTTGTAAGCCGGGTAGCTCAGCCGGGTTTGACCCGGCGGTTCTGCCGACGGTCTCGTCTTCGAGGCCGGTGCCTCCCCCGTGTACAGGCCGATTTTCGTGCATTTCCAACGGTGGGAAGTGGTCCAAAAGGGAATGGGGGTGGACGTGTCTGCTCATACCGACTTTGAGACTTGTAAGCCGGGTAGCTCAGCCGGGTTTGTTCCGGCGGTTCTGCCGACGGTCTCGTCATCGAGGGGGGAGCCTCCCCCGTGTCCAGGCCGATTTTCATGCATTTCCAACCGTGGGAAGTGGTCCAAAAGGGAATGGGGGTGAATGTGACTGCTCATACCGACTTTGAGACTTTTAAGCCGGGTAGCTCGGCCGGGTTTGACCCGGCGGTTCTGCCGACGGTCTCGTCTTCGAGGCGGGTGCCTCCCCCGTGTACAGGCCGATTTTCGTGCATTTCGAACCGTGGGAAGTGGTCTAAAAGTCGATGGGAGTGAACGTGACTGCTCAACCCGACTTTGAGACTTGTAAGCCGGGTAGCTCAGCCAGGTTTGACCCGGCGGTTCTGCCGACGGTCTCGCCTTCGAGGGCGGACCCTCCCCCGTGTACAGGCCGGTTTTCGTGCATTTCGAACCGTGGGAAGTGATCCAAAAGGGAATGGGGGTGAACGTGACTGCCCAACCCGGCTTTGAGACTTGTAAGCCGGGTAGCTCAGCCGGGTTGGACCCGGCGGTTCTGCCGACGGTCTCGACTTCGAGGCGGGTGCCTCCCCCGTGTACAGGCCGATTTTCATGCATTTGCAACGGTGGGAAGTTGCCCAAAAGTCGATGGGAGTGAATGTGACTGCTCAACCCGACTTCGAGACTTGTAAGCCGGGTAGCTCAGCCGGGTTTGACCCGGCGGTTCTGCCGACGGTCTCGCCTTCGAGGGGGGAGCCTCCCCCGTGTACAGGCCGATTTTCGTGCATTTCCAACGGTGGGAACAGGTTCAAAAGGGGATGGGAGTGATTGTGACTGCTCAACCCGACTCTAGGGCTTCTAACCCGGGTAGCCCGGCCGGGTTTGACCCGGCGGTTCTGCCGACGGTCTCGTCTTCGAGGCGGGTGCCTCCCCCGTATACAGGCCGATTTTCATGCATTTCGAACCGTGGGAAGTGGTCCAAAAGGGAATGGGGGTGGACGTGTCTGCTCATACCGACTTTGAGACTTGTAAGCCGGGTAGCTCAGCCGGGTTTGATCCGGCGGTTCTGCCGACGGTCTCGCCTTCGAGGGGGGAGCCTCCCCCGTGTTCAGTCCGATTTCCATGCATTTCCAACCGTGGGAAGTTGCCCAAAAGGGGATGGGAGTGAATGTGACTGCTCAACCCGACTTTGGCGCTTCCGAGCCGGGTAGCTCAGCCGGGTTTGACCCGGCGGTTCTGCCGACGGTCTCGTCTTCGAGGCGGGTGCCTCCCCCGTATACAGGCCGATTTTCATGCATTTCGAACCGTGGGAAGTGGTCCAAAAGGGAATGGGGGTGGACGTGTCTGCTCATACCGACTTTGAGACTTGTAAGCCGGGTAGCTCAGCCGGGTTTGATCCGGCGGTTCTGCCGACGGTCTCGCCTTCGAGGGGGGAGCCTCCCCCGTGTTCAGTCCGATTTCCATGCATTTCCAACCGTGGGAAGTTGCCCAAAAGGGGATGGGAGTGAATGTGACTGCTCAACCCGACTTTGGCGCTTCCGAGCCGGGTAGCTCAGCCGGGTTTGACCCGGCGGTTCTGCCGACGGTCTCGTCTTCGAGGCGGGTGCCTCCCCCGTGTACAGGCCGATTTTCATGCATTTGGAACCGTGGGAAGTGGTCCAAAAGGGAATGGGGGTGGACGTGACTGCTCATACCGACTTTGAGACTTGTAAGCCGGGTAGCTCAGCCGGGTTTGACCCGGCGGTTCTGCCGACGGTCTCGCCTTCGAGGGGGGAGCCTCCCCCGTGTTCAGTCCGATTTTCGTGCATTTCCCACGGTGGGAAATGGTATCTTTCATTACGGGGACAAGGGTCTGAAGCGGTGAAGTCAGTAACCGGCATAGTTAAGGAAAGGGTTCGAATTTTCTCAACAGTACGAAAAAAGTGAGCAGGGAAGCTAGAGAAGGTGTCAGTGAGTCCCAAACGAGTGAACCGCAAAACTTAGGGAAATGCCCGAAAGCGTTTTAAAGGGTGAAATCGGGAACGAGGAAATGATCGGAAAGTGCCTGAAAGTGCTAAATGAGTAAACAGAAAAACGAAGAAAAATGTTTGAAAAGAAGAAGTGAGTAACCAGGAAAACTTAGAAAAATGTTCAAAACGAAGAAATCAGTAACCAGGAAAACTTAGAAAAATGATCAAAAAGAAGAAATGAGTAACCAGGAAAACTTAGAAAAATGTTTAAAAAGAAGAAATCAGTAACCAGGAAAACTTAGGAAAATGTTTAAAAAGAAGAAATCAGTAACCAGAAAAACTGCGAAAAATGTTTAAAAAGAAGAAATGAGTAACCAGAAAAACTTAGAAAAATGTTTAAAAAGAAGAAATCAGTAACCAGGAAAACTTAGAAAAATGTTTAAAAAGAAGAAATCAGTAACCAGGAAAACTTAGAAAAATGTTATAAAAGAAGAAGTGAGTAACCAGAAAAACTTAGAAAAATGTTTAAAAAGAAGAAATCAGTAACCAGAAAAACTGCGAAAAATGTTTAAAAAGAAGAAATCAGTAACCAGACAAACTGCGAAAAATGTTTAAAAAGAAGAAATCAGTAACCAGGAAAACTTAGAAAAATGTTTAAAAAGAAGAAGTGAGTAACCAGAAAAACTTAGAAAAATGTTTAAAAAGAAGAAATCAGTAACCAGAAAAACTTAGAAAAATGTTTAAAAAGAAGAAATCAGTAACCAGAAAAACTGCGAAAAATGTTTAAAAAGAAGAAATCAGTAACCAGAAAAACTTAGAAAAATGTTTAAAAAGAAGAAGTGAGTAACCAGAAAAACTTAGAAAAATGTTTAAAAAGAAGAAATCAGTAACCAGAAAAACGGCGAAAAATGTTTAAAAAGAAGAAATCAGTAACCAGACAAACTGCGAAAAATGTTTAAAAAGAAGAAATCAGTAACCAGAAAAACTTAGAAAAATGTTTAAAAAGAAGAAATCAGTAACCAGAAAAACTTAGAAAAATGTTTCAAAAGAAGAAGTGAGTAACCAGAAAAACTTAGAAAAATGTTTAAAAAGAAGAAGTGAGTAACCAGAAAAACTTAGAAAAATGTTTAAAAAGAAGAAATCAGTAACCAGAAAAACTTAGAAAAATGTTTAAAAAGAAGAAATCAGTAACCAGAAAAACTGCGAAAAATGTTTAAAAAGAAGAAATCAGTAACCAGACAAACTGCGAAAAATGTTTAAAAAGAAGAAATCAGTAACCAGGAAAACTTAGAAAAATGTTTAAAAGAAGAAGTCAGTAACCAGAAAAACTTAGAAAAATGTTTAAAAAGAAGAAATCAGTAACCAGAAAAACTTAGAAAAATGTTTAAAAAGAAGAAATCAGTAACCAGAAAAACTGCGAAAAATGTTTAAAAAGAAGAAATCAGTAACCAGAAAAACTTAGAAAAATGTTTAAAAAGAAGAAGTGAGTAACCAGAAAAACTTAGAAAAATGTTTAAAAAGAAGAAATCAGTAACCAGAAAAACGGCGAAAAATGTTTAAAAAGAAGAAATCAGTAACCAGAAAAACTTAGAAAAATGTTTCAAAAGAAGAAGTGAGTAACCAGAAAAACTTAGAAAAATGTTTAAAAGAAGAAGTGAGTAACCAGAAAAACTTAGAAAAATGTTTAAAAAGAAGAAATCAGTAACCAGAAAAACTTAGAAAAATGTTTAAAAAGAAGAAATCAGTAACCAGAAAAACTGCGAAAAATGTTTAAAAAGAAGAAATCAGTAACCAGACAAACTGCGAAAAATGTTTAAAAAGAAGAAATCAGTAACCAGGAAAACTTAGAAAAATGTTTAAAAAGAAGAAGTGAGTAACCAGAAAAACTTAGAAAAATGTTTAAAAAGAAGAAATCAGTAACCAGAAAAACTTAGAAAAATGTTTAAAAAGAAGAAATCAGTAACCAGAAAAACTGCGAAAAATGTTTAAAAAGAAGAAATCAGTAACCAGAAAAACTTAGAAAAATGTTTAAAAAGAAGAAGTGAGTAACCAGAAAAACTTAGAAAAATGTTTAAAAAGAAGAAATCAGTAACCAGAAAAACGGCGAAAAATGTTTAAAAAGAAGAAATCAGTAACCAGACAAACTGCGAAAAATGTTTAAAAAGAAGAAATCAGTAACCAGAAAAACTTAGAAAAATGTTTCAAAAGAAGAAGTGAGTAACCAGAAAAACTTAGAAAAATGTTTAAAAAGAAGAAGTGAGTAACCAGAAAAACTTAGAAAAATGTTTAAAAAGAAGAAATCAGTAACCAGAAAAACTTAGAAAAATGTTTAAAAAGAAGAAATCAGTAACCAGAAAAACTTAGAAAAATGTTTAAAAAGAAGAAATCAGTAACCAGAAAAACTGCGAAAAATGTTTAAAAAGAAGAAATCAGTAACCAGACAAACTGCGAAAAATGTTTAAAAAGAAGAAATCAGTAACCAGGAAAACTTAGAAAAATGTTTAAAAAGAAGAAGTGAGTAACCAGAAAAACTTAGAAAAATGTTTAAAAAGAAGAAATCAGTAACCAGAAAAACTTAGAAAAATGTTTAAAAAGAAGAAATCAGTAACCAGAAAAACTGCGAAAAATGTTTAAAAAGAAGAAATCAGTAACCAGGAAAACTTAGAAAAATGTTTAAAAAGAAGAAGTGAGTAACCAGAAAAACTTAGAAAAATGTTTAAAAAGAAGAAATCAGTAACCAGAAAAACTTAGAAAAATGTTTAAAAAGAAGAAATCAGTAACCAGAAAAACTGCGAAAATGTTTAAAAGAAGAAATCAGTAACCAGAAAAACTTAGAAAAATGTTTAAAAAGAAGAAGTGAGTAACCAGAAAAACTTAGAAAAATGTTTAAAAAGAAGAAATCAGTAACCAGAAAAACGGCGAAAAATGTTTAAAAAGAAGAAATCAGTAACCAGACAAACTGCGAAAAATGTTTAAAAAGAAGAAATCAGTAACCAGAAAAACTTAGAAAAATGTTTCAAAAGAAGAAGTGAGTAACCAGAAAAACTTAGAAAAATGTTTAAAAAGAAGAAGTGAGTAACCAGAAAAACTTAGAAAAATGTTTAAAAAGAAGAAATCAGTAACCAGAAAAACTTAGAAAAATGTTTAAAAAGAAGAAATCAGTAACCAGAAAAACTGCGAAAAATGTTTAAAAAGAAGAAATCAGTAACCAGGAAAACTTAGAAAAATGTTTAAAAAGAAGAAATGAGTAACCAGGAAAACTTAGAAAAATGTTTAAAAAGAAGAAATGAGTAACCAGGAAAACTTAGAAAAATGTTTAAAAAGAAGAAATCAGTAACCAGAAAAACTTAGAAAAATGTTTAAAAAGAAGAAATCAGTAACCAGAAAAACGGCGAAAAATGTTTAAAAAGAAGAAATGAGTAACCAGAAAAACTTAGAAAAATGTTTAAAAAGAAGAAATCAGTAACCAGAAAAACGGCGAAAAATGTTTAAAAAGAAGAAATCAGTAACCAGAAAAACTTAGAAAAATGTTTAAAAAGAAGAAGTGAGTAACCAGAAAAACTTAGAAAAATGTTTAAAAAGAAGAAATGAGTAACCAGAAAAACTTAGAAAAATGTTTAAAAAGAAGAAATCAGTAACCAGAAAAACTTAGAAAAATGTTTAAAAAGAAGAAATGAGTAACCAGAAAAACGGCGAAAAATGTTTAAAAAGAAGAAATCAGTAACCAGAAAAACGGCGAAAAATGTTTAAAAAGAAGAAATCAGTAACCAGACAAACTGCGAAAAATGTTTAAAAAGAAGAAATCAGTAACCAGAAAAACTTAGAAAAATGTTTAAAAAGAAGAAATCAGTAACCAGGAAAACTTGGAAAAAAACACTTAGAAAAATTTTCAGCAAAGTGTGAAAAATATTCTAAGTGTCAGCGGAGGAAAATGCTGCAGCATCGGGAAAGATT
>NW_027310273.1:0-102500 GCF_047496795.1 Chiloscyllium punctatum
GAATGGGGGTGGACGTGACTGCTCATACCGACATCGAGACTTGTAAGCCGTGTAGCTCGGCCGGGTTTGATCCGCGGGTCTGCCGACGGTCTCGTCTTCGAGAGGGGGGCCTCCCCCGTGTACAGCCGATTTTCGTGCATTTCCAACGGTGGGAAGAGGTTCAAAAGGGGATGGGGGTGAATGTGACTGCTCAACCCGACTCTGAGGCTTCTAACCCGGGTAGCTCGGCCGGGTTTGATCCGGCGGTTCTGCCGACGGTCTCGTCTTCGAGGCCGGTGCCTCCCCCGTGTACAGGCCGATTTTCGTGCATTTCCAACGGTGGGAAGTGGTCCAAAAGGGAATGGGGGTGGACGTGTCTGCTCATACCGACTTTGAGACTTGTAAGCCGGTAGCTCAGCCGGGTTTGTTCCGGCGGTTCTGCCGACGGTCTCGTCATCGAGGGGGGAGCCTCCCCCGTGTCCAGGCCGATTTTCATGCATTTCCAACCGTGGGAAGTGGTCCAAAAGGGAATGGGGGTGAATGTGACTGCTCATACCGACTTTGAGACTTTTAAGCCGGTAGCTCAGCCGGGTTTGACCCGGCGGTTCTGCCGACGGCCTCGCCTTCGAGGGGGAGCGTCCCCCGTGTTCAGGCCGAATTTTGTGCATTTCGAACCGTGGGAAGTTGCCCAAAAGTCGATGGGAGTGAATGTGACTGCTCAACCCGACTTTGAGACTTGTAAGCCGGGTAGCTCAGCCGGGTTGACCCGGCGGTTCTGCCGACGGTCTCGTCTTCGAGGCGGGTGCCTCCCCCGTGTACAGGCCGATTTTCATGCATTTCGTACCGTGGGAAGCGGTCCAAAAGGGGATGGGAGTGAACGTGACTGCTCATACCGACTTTGGCGCTTCCGAGCCGGGTAGCTCAGCCGGGTTTGACCCGGCGGTTCTGCCGACGGTCTCGTCTTCGAGGCGGGTGCCTCTCCCGTGTACAGGCCGATTTTCGTGCATTTCCAACCGTGAAGTGGTCCAAAAGGGAATGGGGGTGACGTGACTGCTCAACCCGGCTTTGAGACTTGTAAGCCGGGTAGCTCAGCCGGGTTTGACCCGGCGGTTCTGCCGACGGTCCCGCCTTCGAGGGCGGACCCTCCCCCGTGTACAGGCCGATTTTCGTGCATTTCCAACGGTGGGAAGAGGTCCAAAAGGGGATGGGAGTGAACGTGACTGCTCAACCCGACTCTGAGGCTTCTAACCCGGGTAGCTCGGCCGGGTTTGACCCGTCGATTCTGCCGATGGTCTCGTTTTGGAGGGGGGAGCCTCCCCGTGTTCAGTCCGATTTTCGTGCATTTCGAACCGTGGGAAGCGGCCCAAAAGGGGATGGGAGTGAATGTGACTGCTCATACCGACTTTGGCGCTTCCGAGCCTGGTAGCTCAGCCGGGTTTGATCCGGCGGTTCTGCCGACGGTCTCGTCTTCGAGGCGGCTCCCTCCCCCGTGTACAGGCCGATTTTCATGCATTTCGTACCGTGGGAAGTGGTCCAAAAGGGAATGGGGGTGGACGTGACTGCTCATACCGACATCGAGACTTGTAAGCCGTGTAGCTCGGCCGGGTTTGATCCGGCGGGTCTGCGACGGTCTCGTCTTCGAGAGGGGGGCCTCCCCCGTGTACAGGCCGATTTTCGTGCATTTCCAACGGTGGGAAGAGGTTCAAAAGGGGATGGGGGTGAATGTGACTGCTCAACCCGACTCTGAGGCTTCTAACCCGGGTAGCTCGGCCGGGTTTGATCCGGCGGTTCTGCCGACGGTCTCGTCTTCGAGGCCGGTGCCTCCCCCGTGTACAGGCCGATTTTCGTGCATTTCCAACGGTGGGAAGTGGTCCAAAAGGGAATGGGGGTGAATGTGACTGCTCATACCGACTTTGAGACTTTTAAGCCGGGTAGCTCAGCCGGGTTTGACCCGGCGGTTCTGCCGACGGCCTCGCCTTCGAGGGGGGAGCGTCCCCCGTGTTCAGGCCGAATTTTGTGCATTTCGAACCGTGGGAAGTTGCCCAAAAGTCGATGGGAGTGAATGTGACTGCTCAACCCGACTTTGAGACTTGTAAGCCGGGTAGCTCAGCCGGGTTTGACCCGGCGGTTCTGCCGACGGTCTCGTCTTCGAGGCGGGTGCCTCCCCCGTGTACAGGCCGATTTTCATGCATTTCGTACCGTGGGAAGCGGTCCAAAAGGGGATGGGAAGTGAACGTGACTGCTCATACCGACTTTGGCGCTTCCGAGCCGGGTAGCTCAGCCGGGTTTGACCCGGCGGTTCTGCCGACGGTCTCGTCTTCGAGGCGGGTGCCTCTCCCGTGTACAGGCCGATTTTCGTGCATTTCCAACCGTGGGAAGTGGTCCAAAAGGGAATGGGGGTGGACGTGACTGCTCAACCCGGCTTTGAGACTTGTAAGCCGGGTAGCTCAGCCGGGTTTGACCCGGCGGTTCTGCCGACGGTCCCGCCTTCGAGGGCGGACCCTCCCCCGTGTACAGGCCGATTTTCGTGCATTTCCAACGGTGGGAAGAGGTCCAAAAGGGGATGGGAGTGAACGTGACTGCTCAACCCGACTCTGAGGCTTCTAACCCGGGTAGCTCGGCCGGGTTTGACCCGTCGATTCTGCCGATGGTCTCGTTTTGGAGGGGGGAGCCTCCCCCGTGTTCAGTCCGATTTTCGTGCATTTCGAACCGTGGGAAGCGGCCCAAAAGGGGATGGGAGTGAATGTGACTGCTCATACCGACTTTGCGCTTCCGAGCCTGGTAGCTCAGCCGGGTTTGACCCGGCGGTTCTGCCGACGGTCTCGTCTTCGAGGCGGGTGCCTCCCCCGTGTACAGGCCGATTTTCATGCATTTCGTACCGTGGGAAGCGGTCCAAAAGGGGATGGGAGTGAACGTGACTGCTCATACCGACTTTGGCGCTTCCGAGCCGGGTAGCTCAGCCGGGTTTGACCCGGCGGTTCTGCCGACGGTCTCGTCTTCGAGGCGGGTGCCTCTCCCGTGTACAGGCCGATTTTCGTGCATTTCCAACCGTGGGAAGTGGTCCAAAAGGGAATGGGGGTGGACGTGACTGCTCAACCCGGCTTTGAGACTTGTAAGCCGGGTAGCTCAGCCGGGTTTGACCCGGCGGTTCTGCCGACGGTCCCGCCTTCGAGGGCGGACCCTCCCCCGTGTACAGGCCGATTTTCGTGCATTTCCAACGGTGGGAAGAGGTCCAAAAGGGGATGGGAGTGAACGTGACTGCTCAACCCGACTCTGAGGCTTCTAACCCGGGTAGCTCGGCCGGGTTTGACCCGTCGATTCTGCCGATGGTCTCGTTTTGGAGGGGGGAGCCTCCCCCGTGTTCAGTCCGATTTTCGTGCATTTCGAACCGTGGGAAGCGGCCCAAAAGGGGATGGGAGTGAATGTGACTGCTCATACCGACTTTGGCGCTTCCGAGCCTGGTAGCTCAGCCGGGTTTGATCCGGCGGTTCTGCCGACGGTCTCGTCTTCGAGGCGGCTCCCTCCCCCGTGTACAGGCCGATTTTCATGCATTTCGTACCGTGGGAAGTGGTCCAAAAGGGAATGGGGGTGGACGTGACTGCTCATACCGACATCGAGACTTGTAAGCCGTGTAGCTCGGCCGGGTTTGATCCGTCGGGTCTGCCGACGGTCTCGTCTTCGAGAGGGGGGCCTCCCCCGTGTACAGGCCGATTTTCGTGCATTTCCAACGGTGGGAAGAGGTTCAAAAGGGGATGGGGGTGAATGTGACTGCTCAACCCGACTCTGAGGCTTCTAACCCGGGTAGCTCGGCCGGGTTTGATCCGGCGGTTCTGCCGACGGTCTCGTCTTCGAGGCCGGTGCCTCCCCCGTGTACAGGCCGATTTTCGTGCATTTCCAACGGTGGGAAGTGGTCCAAAAGGGAATGGGGGTGGACGTGTCTGCTCATACCGACTTTGAGACTTGTAAGCCGGGTAGCTCAGCCGGGTTTGTTCCGGCGGTTCTGCCGACGGTCTCGTCATCGAGGGGGGAGCCTCCCCCGTGTCCAGGCCGATTTTCATGCATTTCCAACCGTGGGAAGTGGTCCAAAAGGGAATGGGGGTGAATGTGACTGCTCATACCGACTTTGAGACTTTTAAGCCGGGTAGCTCAGCCGGGTTTGACCCGGCGGTTCTGCCGACGGCCTCGCCTTCGAGGGGGGAGCGTCCCCCGTGTTCAGGCCGAATTTTGTGCATTTCGAACCGTGGGAAGTTGCCCAAAAGTCGATGGGAGTGAATGTGACTGCTCAACCCGACTTTGAGACTTGTAAGCCGGGTAGCTCAGCCGGGTTTGACCCGGCGGTTCTGCCGACGGTCTCGTCTTCGAGGCGGGTGCCTCCCCCGTGTACAGGCCGATTTTCATGCATTTCGTACCGTGGGAAGCGGTCCAAAAGGGGATGGGAGTGAACGTGACTGCTCATACCGACTTTGGCGCTTCCGAGCCGGGTAGCTCAGCCGGGTTTGACCCGGCGGTTCTGCCGACGGTCTCGTCTTCGAGGCGGGTGCCTCTCCCGTGTACAGGCCGATTTTCGTGCATTTCCAACCGTGGGAAGTGGTCCAAAAGGGAATGGGGGTGGACGTGACTGCTCAACCCGGCTTTGAGACTTGTAAGCCGGGTAGCTCAGCCGGGTTTGACCCGGCGGTTCTGCCGACGGTCCCGCCTTCGAGGGCGGACCCTCCCCCGTGTACAGGCCGATTTTCGTGCATTTCCAACGGTGGGAAGAGGTCCAAAAGGGGATGGGAGTGAACGTGACTGCTCAACCCGACTCTGAGGCTTCTAACCCGGGTAGCTCGGCCGGGTTTGACCCGTCGATTCTGCCGATGGTCTCGTTTTGGAGGGGGGAGCCTCCCCCGTGTTCAGTCCGATTTTCGTGCATTTCGAACCGTGGGAAGCGGCCCAAAAGGGGATGGGAGTGAATGTGACTGCTCATACCGACTTTGGCGCTTCCGAGCCTGGTAGCTCAGCCGGGTTTGATCCGGCGGTTCTGCCGACGGTCTCGTCTTCGAGGCGGCTCCCTCCCCCGTGTACAGGCCGATTTTCATGCATTTCGTACCGTGGGAAGTGGTCCAAAAGGGAATGGGGGTGGACGTGACTGCTCATACCGACATCGAGACTTGTAAGCCGTGTAGCTCGGCCGGGTTTGATCCGGCGGGTCTGCCGACGGTCTCGTCTTCGAGAGGGGGGCCTCCCCCGTGTACAGGCCGATTTTCGTGCATTTCCAACGGTGGGAAGAGGTTCAAAAGGGGATGGGGGTGAATGTGACTGCTCAACCCGACTCTGAGGCTTCTAACCCGGGTAGCTCGGCCGGGTTTGATCCGGCGGTTCTGCCGACGGTCTCGTCTTCGAGGCCGGTGCCTCCCCCGTGTACAGGCCGATTTTCGTGCATTTCCAACGGTGGGAAGTGGTCCAAAAGGGAATGGGGGTGGACGTGTCTGCTCATACCGACTTTGAGACTTGTAAGCCGGGTAGCTCAGCCGGGTTTGTTCCGGCGGTTCTGCCGACGGTCTCGTCATCGAGGGGGGAGCCTCCCCCGTGTCCAGGCCGATTTTCATGCATTTCCAACCGTGGGAAGTGGTCCAAAAGGGAATGGGGGTGAATGTGACTGCTCATACCGACTTTGAGACTTTTAAGCCGGGTAGCTCAGCCGGGTTTGACCCGGCGGTTCTGCCGACGGCCTCGCCTTCGAGGGGGGAGCGTCCCCCGTGTTCAGGCCGAATTTTGTGCATTTCGAACCGTGGGAAGTTGCCCAAAAGTCGATGGGAGTGAATGTGACTGCTCAACCCGACTTTGAGACTTGTAAGCCGGGTAGCTCAGCCGGGTTTGACCCGGCGGTTCTGCCGACGGTCTCGTCTTCGAGGCGGGTGCCTCCCCCGTGTACAGGCCGATTTTCATGCATTTCGTACCGTGGGAAGCGGTCCAAAAGGGGATGGGAGTGAACGTGACTGCTCATACCGACTTTGGCGCTTCCGAGCCGGGTAGC
This sequence comes from Chiloscyllium punctatum, assembly GCF_047496795.1. Taxonomy (NCBI): domain Eukaryota; kingdom Metazoa; phylum Chordata; class Chondrichthyes; order Orectolobiformes; family Hemiscylliidae; genus Chiloscyllium; species Chiloscyllium punctatum. Next base: position 5,996 of record NW_027310273.1, read on the forward strand.
TCAGCCGGGTTTGACCCGGCGGTTCTGCCGACGGTCTCGTCTTCGAGGCGGGTGCCTCTCCCGTGTACAGGCCGATTTTCGTGCATTTCCAACCGTGGGAAGTGGTCCAAAAGGGAATGGGGGTGGACGTGACTGCTCAACCCGGCTTTGAGACTTGTAAGCCGGGTAGCTCAGCCGGGTTTGACCCGGCGGTTCTGCCGACGGTCCCGCCTTCGAGGGCGGACCCTCCCCCGTGTACAGGCCGATTTTCGTGCATTTCCAACGGTGGGAAGAGGTCCAAAAGGGGATGGGAGTGAACGTGACTGCTCAACCCGACTCTGAGGCTTCTAACCCGGGTAGCTCGGCCGGGTTTGACCCGTCGATTCTGCCGATGGTCTCGTTTTGGAGGGGGGAGCCTCCCCCGTGTTCAGTCCGATTTTCGTGCATTTCGAACCGTGGGAAGCGGCCCAAAAGGGGATGGGAGTGAATGTGACTGCTCATACCGACTTTGGCGCTTCCGAGCCTGGTAGCTCAGCCGGGTTTGATCCGGCGGTTCTGCCGACGGTCTCGTCTTCGAGGCGGCTCCCTCCCCCGTGTACAGGCCGATTTTCATGCATTTCGTACCGTGGGAAGTGGTCCAAAAGGGAATGGGGGTGGACGTGACTGCTCATACCGACATCGAGACTTGTAAGCCGTGTAGCTCGGCCGGGTTTGATCCGGCGGGTCTGCCGACGGTCTCGTCTTCGAGAGGGGGGCCTCCCCCGTGTACAGGCCGATTTTCGTGCATTTCCAACGGTGGGAAGAGGTTCAAAAGGGGATGGGGGTGAATGTGACTGCTCAACCCGACTCTGAGGCTTCTAACCCGGGTAGCTCGGCCGGGTTTGATCCGGCGGTTCTGCCGACGGTCTCGTCTTCGAGGCCGGTGCCTCCCCCGTGTACAGGCCGATTTTCGTGCATTTCCAACGGTGGGAAGTGGTCCAAAAGGGAATGGGGGTGGACGTGTCTGCTCATACCGACTTTGAGACTTGTAAGCCGGGTAGCTCAGCCGGGTTTGTTCCGGCGGTTCTGCCGACGGTCTCGTCATCGAGGGGGGAGCCTCCCCCGTGTCCAGGCCGATTTTCATGCATTTCCAACCGTGGGAAGTGGTCCAAAAGGGAATGGGGGTGAATGTGACTGCTCATACCGACTTTGAGACTTTTAAGCCGGGTAGCTCAGCCGGGTTTGACCCGGCGGTTCTGCCGACGGCCTCGCCTTCGAGGGGGGAGCGTCCCCCGTGTTCAGGCCGAATTTTGTGCATTTCGAACCGTGGGAAGTTGCCCAAAAGTCGATGGGAGTGAATGTGACTGCTCAACCCGACTTTGAGACTTGTAAGCCGGGTAGCTCAGCCGGGTTTGACCCGGCGGTTCTGCCGACGGTCTCGTCTTCGAGGCGGGTGCCTCCCCCGTGTACAGGCCGATTTTCATGCATTTCGTACCGTGGGAAGCGGTCCAAAAGGGGATGGGAGTGAACGTGACTGCTCATACCGACTTTGGCGCTTCCGAGCCGGGTAGCTCAGCCGGGTTTGACCCGGCGGTTCTGCCGACGGTCTCGTCTTCGAGGCGGGTGCCTCTCCCGTGTACAGGCCGATTTTCGTGCATTTCCAACCGTGGGAAGTGGTCCAAAAGGGAATGGGGGTGGACGTGACTGCTCAACCCGGCTTTGAGACTTGTAAGCCGGGTAGCTCAGCCGGGTTTGACCCGGCGGTTCTGCCGACGGTCCCGCCTTCGAGGGCGGACCCTCCCCCGTGTACAGGCCGATTTTCGTGCATTTCCAACGGTGGGAAGAGGTCCAAAAGGGGATGGGAGTGAACGTGACTGCTCAACCCGACTCTGAGGCTTCTAACCCGGGTAGCTCGGCCGGGTTTGACCCGTCGATTCTGCCGATGGTCTCGTTTTGGAGGGGGGAGCCTCCCCCGTGTTCAGTCCGATTTTCGTGCATTTCGAACCGTGGGAAGCGGCCCAAAAGGGGATGGGAGTGAATGTGACTGCTCATACCGACTTTGGCGCTTCCGAGCCTGGTAGCTCAGCCGGGTTTGATCCGGCGGTTCTGCCGACGGTCTCGTCTTCGAGGCGGCTCCCTCCCCCGTGTACAGGCCGATTTTCATGCATTTCGTACCGTGGGAAGTGGTCCAAAAGGGAATGGGGGTGGACGTGACTGCTCATACCGACATCGAGACTTGTAAGCCGTGTAGCTCGGCCGGGTTTGATCCGGCGGGTCTGCCGACGGTCTCGTCTTCGAGAGGGGGGCCTCCCCCGTGTACAGGCCGATTTTCGTGCATTTCCAACGGTGGGAAGAGGTTCAAAAGGGGATGGGGGTGAATGTGACTGCTCAACCCGACTCTGAGGCTTCTAACCCGGGTAGCTCGGCCGGGTTTGATCCGGCGGTTCTGCCGACGGTCTCGTCTTCGAGGCCGGTGCCTCCCCCGTGTACAGGCCGATTTTCGTGCATTTCCAACGGTGGGAAGTGGTCCAAAAGGGAATGGGGGTGAATGTGACTGCTCATACCGACTTTGAGACTTTTAAGCCGGGTAGCTCAGCCGGGTTTGACCCGGCGGTTCTGCCGACGGCCTCGCCTTCGAGGGGGGAGCGTCCCCCGTGTTCAGGCCGAATTTTGTGCATTTCGAACCGTGGGAAGTTGCCCAAAAGTCGATGGGAGTGAATGTGACTGCTCAACCCGACTTTGAGACTTGTAAGCCGGGTAGCTCAGCCGGGTTTGACCCGGCGGTTCTGCCGACGGTCTCGTCTTCGAGGCGGGTGCCTCCCCCGTGTACAGGCCGATTTTCATGCATTTCGTACCGTGGGAAGCGGTCCAAAAGGGGATGGGAGTGAACGTGACTGCTCATACCGACTTTGGCGCTTCCGAGCCGGGTAGCTCAGCCGGGTTTGACCCGGCGGTTCTGCCGACGGTCTCGTCTTCGAGGCGGGTGCCTCTCCCGTGTACAGGCCGATTTTCGTGCATTTCCAACCGTGGGAAGTGGTCCAAAAGGGAATGGGGGTGGACGTGACTGCTCAACCCGGCTTTGAGACTTGTAAGCCGGGTAGCTCAGCCGGGTTTGACCCGGCGGTTCTGCCGACGGTCCCGCCTTCGAGGGCGGACCCTCCCCCGTGTACAGGCCGATTTTCGTGCATTTCCAACGGTGGGAAGAGGTCCAAAAGGGGATGGGAGTGAACGTGACTGCTCAACCCGACTCTGAGGCTTCTAACCCGGGTAGCTCGGCCGGGTTTGACCCGTCGATTCTGCCGATGGTCTCGTTTTGGAGGGGGGAGCCTCCCCCGTGTTCAGTCCGATTTTCGTGCATTTCGAACCGTGGGAAGCGGCCCAAAAGGGGATGGGAGTGAATGTGACTGCTCATACCGACTTTGGCGCTTCCGAGCCTGGTAGCTCAGCCGGGTTTGACCCGGCGGTTCTGCCGACGGTCTCGTCTTCGAGGCGGGTGCCTCCCCCGTGTACAGGCCGATTTTCATGCATTTCGTACCGTGGGAAGCGGTCCAAAAGGGGATGGGAGTGAACGTGACTGCTCATACCGACTTTGGCGCTTCCGAGCCGGGTAGCTCAGCCGGGTTTGACCCGGCGGTTCTGCCGACGGTCTCGTCTTCGAGGCGGGTGCCTCTCCCGTGTACAGGCCGATTTTCGTGCATTTCCAACCGTGGGAAGTGGTCCAAAAGGGAATGGGGGTGGACGTGACTGCTCAACCCGGCTTTGAGACTTGTAAGCCGGGTAGCTCAGCCGGGTTTGACCCGGCGGTTCTGCCGACGGTCCCGCCTTCGAGGGCGGACCCTCCCCCGTGTACAGGCCGATTTTCGTGCATTTCCAACGGTGGGAAGAGGTCCAAAAGGGGATGGGAGTGAACGTGACTGCTCAACCCGACTCTGAGGCTTCTAACCCGGGTAGCTCGGCCGGGTTTGACCCGTCGATTCTGCCGATGGTCTCGTTTTGGAGGGGGGAGCCTCCCCCGTGTTCAGTCCGATTTTCGTGCATTTCGAACCGTGGGAAGCGGCCCAAAAGGGGATGGGAGTGAATGTGACTGCTCATACCGACTTTGGCGCTTCCGAGCCTGGTAGCTCAGCCGGGTTTGATCCGGCGGTTCTGCCGACGGTCTCGTCTTCGAGGCGGCTCCCTCCCCCGTGTACAGGCCGATTTTCATGCATTTCGTACCGTGGGAAGTGGTCCAAAAGGGAATGGGGGTGGACGTGACTGCTCATACCGACATCGAGACTTGTAAGCCGTGTAGCTCGGCCGGGTTTGATCCGTCGGGTCTGCCGACGGTCTCGTCTTCGAGAGGGGGGCCTCCCCCGTGTACAGGCCGATTTTCGTGCATTTCCAACGGTGGGAAGAGGTTCAAAAGGGGATGGGGGTGAATGTGACTGCTCAACCCGACTCTGAGGCTTCTAACCCGGGTAGCTCGGCCGGGTTTGATCCGGCGGTTCTGCCGACGGTCTCGTCTTCGAGGCCGGTGCCTCCCCCGTGTACAGGCCGATTTTCGTGCATTTCCAACGGTGGGAAGTGGTCCAAAAGGGAATGGGGGTGGACGTGTCTGCTCATACCGACTTTGAGACTTGTAAGCCGGGTAGCTCAGCCGGGTTTGTTCCGGCGGTTCTGCCGACGGTCTCGTCATCGAGGGGGGAGCCTCCCCCGTGTCCAGGCCGATTTTCATGCATTTCCAACCGTGGGAAGTGGTCCAAAAGGGAATGGGGGTGAATGTGACTGCTCATACCGACTTTGAGACTTTTAAGCCGGGTAGCTCAGCCGGGTTTGACCCGGCGGTTCTGCCGACGGCCTCGCCTTCGAGGGGGGAGCGTCCCCCGTGTTCAGGCCGAATTTTGTGCATTTCGAACCGTGGGAAGTTGCCCAAAAGTCGATGGGAGTGAATGTGACTGCTCAACCCGACTTTGAGACTTGTAAGCCGGGTAGCTCAGCCGGGTTTGACCCGGCGGTTCTGCCGACGGTCTCGTCTTCGAGGCGGGTGCCTCCCCCGTGTACAGGCCGATTTTCATGCATTTCGTACCGTGGGAAGCGGTCCAAAAGGGGATGGGAGTGAACGTGACTGCTCATACCGACTTTGGCGCTTCCGAGCCGGGTAGCTCAGCCGGGTTTGACCCGGCGGTTCTGCCGACGGTCTCGTCTTCGAGGCGGGTGCCTCTCCCGTGTACAGGCCGATTTTCGTGCATTTCCAACCGTGGGAAGTGGTCCAAAAGGGAATGGGGGTGGACGTGACTGCTCAACCCGGCTTTGAGACTTGTAAGCCGGGTAGCTCAGCCGGGTTTGACCCGGCGGTTCTGCCGACGGTCCCGCCTTCGAGGGCGGACCCTCCCCCGTGTACAGGCCGATTTTCGTGCATTTCCAACGGTGGGAAGAGGTCCAAAAGGGGATGGGAGTGAACGTGACTGCTCAACCCGACTCTGAGGCTTCTAACCCGGGTAGCTCGGCCGGGTTTGACCCGTCGATTCTGCCGATGGTCTCGTTTTGGAGGGGGGAGCCTCCCCCGTGTTCAGTCCGATTTTCGTGCATTTCGAACCGTGGGAAGCGGCCCAAAAGGGGATGGGAGTGAATGTGACTGCTCATACCGACTTTGGCGCTTCCGAGCCTGGTAGCTCAGCCGGGTTTGATCCGGCGGTTCTGCCGACGGTCTCGTCTTCGAGGCGGCTCCCTCCCCCGTGTACAGGCCGATTTTCATGCATTTCGTACCGTGGGAAGTGGTCCAAAAGGGAATGGGGGTGGACGTGACTGCTCATACCGACATCGAGACTTGTAAGCCGTGTAGCTCGGCCGGGTTTGATCCGGCGGGTCTGCCGACGGTCTCGTCTTCGAGAGGGGGGCCTCCCCCGTGTACAGGCCGATTTTCGTGCATTTCCAACGGTGGGAAGAGGTTCAAAAGGGGATGGGGGTGAATGTGACTGCTCAACCCGACTCTGAGGCTTCTAACCCGGGTAGCTCGGCCGGGTTTGATCCGGCGGTTCTGCCGACGGTCTCGTCTTCGAGGCCGGTGCCTCCCCCGTGTACAGGCCGATTTTCGTGCATTTCCAACGGTGGGAAGTGGTCCAAAAGGGAATGGGGGTGGACGTGTCTGCTCATACCGACTTTGAGACTTGTAAGCCGGGTAGCTCAGCCGGGTTTGTTCCGGCGGTTCTGCCGACGGTCTCGTCATCGAGGGGGGAGCCTCCCCCGTGTCCAGGCCGATTTTCATGCATTTCCAACCGTGGGAAGTGGTCCAAAAGGGAATGGGGGTGAATGTGACTGCTCATACCGACTTTGAGACTTTTAAGCCGGGTAGCTCAGCCGGGTTTGACCCGGCGGTTCTGCCGACGGCCTCGCCTTCGAGGGGGGAGCGTCCCCCGTGTTCAGGCCGAATTTTGTGCATTTCGAACCGTGGGAAGTTGCCCAAAAGTCGATGGGAGTGAATGTGACTGCTCAACCCGACTTTGAGACTTGTAAGCCGGGTAGCTCAGCCGGGTTTGACCCGGCGGTTCTGCCGACGGTCTCGTCTTCGAGGCGGGTGCCTCCCCCGTGTACAGGCCGATTTTCATGCATTTCGTACCGTGGGAAGCGGTCCAAAAGGGGATGGGAGTGAACGTGACTGCTCATACCGACTTTGGCGCTTCCGAGCCGGGTAGCTCAGCCGGGTTTGACCCGGCGGTTCTGCCGACGGTCTCGTCTTCGAGGCGGGTGCCTCTCCCGTGTACAGGCCGATTTTCGTGCATTTCCAACCGTGGGAAGTGGTCCAAAAGGGAATGGGGGTGGACGTGACTGCTCAACCCGGCTTTGAGACTTGTAAGCCGGGTAGCTCAGCCGGGTTTGACCCGGCGGTTCTGCCGACGGTCCCGCCTTCGAGGGCGGACCCTCCCCCGTGTACAGGCCGATTTTCGTGCATTTCCAACGGTGGGAAGAGGTCCAAAAGGGGATGGGAGTGAACGTGACTGCTCAACCCGACTCTGAGGCTTCTAACCCGGGTAGCTCGGCCGGGTTTGACCCGTCGATTCTGCCGATGGTCTCGTTTTGGAGGGGGGAGCCTCCCCCGTGTTCAGTCCGATTTTCGTGCATTTCGAACCGTGGGAAGCGGCCCAAAAGGGGATGGGAGTGAATGTGACTGCTCATACCGACTTTGGCGCTTCCGAGCCTGGTAGCTCAGCCGGGTTTGATCCGGCGGTTCTGCCGACGGTCTCGTCTTCGAGGCGGCTCCCTCCCCCGTGTACAGGCCGATTTTCATGCATTTCGTACCGTGGGAAGTGGTCCAAAAGGGAATGGGGGTGGACGTGACTGCTCATACCGACATCGAGACTTGTAAGCCGTGTAGCTCGGCCGGGTTTGATCCGGCGGGTCTGCCGACGGTCTCGTCTTCGAGAGGGGGGCCTCCCCCGTGTACAGGCCGATTTTCGTGCATTTCCAACGGTGGGAAGAGGTTCAAAAGGGGATGGGGGTGAATGTGACTGCTCAACCCGACTCTGAGGCTTCTAACCCGGGTAGCTCGGCCGGGTTTGATCCGGCGGTTCTGCCGACGGTCTCGTCTTCGAGGCCGGTGCCTCCCCCGTGTACAGGCCGATTTTCGTGCATTTCCAACGGTGGGAAGTGGTCCAAAAGGGAATGGGGGTGGACGTGTCTGCTCATACCGACTTTGAGACTTGTAAGCCGGGTAGCTCAGCCGGGTTTGTTCCGGCGGTTCTGCCGACGGTCTCGTCATCGAGGGGGGAGCCTCCCCCGTGTCCAGGCCGATTTTCATGCATTTCCAACCGTGGGAAGTGGTCCAAAAGGGAATGGGGGTGAATGTGACTGCTCATACCGACTTTGAGACTTTTAAGCCGGGTAGCTCAGCCGGGTTTGACCCGGCGGTTCTGCCGACGGCCTCGCCTTCGAGGGGGGAGCGTCCCCCGTGTTCAGGCCGAATTTTGTGCATTTCGAACCGTGGGAAGTTGCCCAAAAGTCGATGGGAGTGAATGTGACTGCTCAACCCGACTTTGAGACTTGTAAGCCGGGTAGCTCAGCCGGGTTTGACCCGGCGGTTCTGCCGACGGTCTCGTCTTCGAGGCGGGTGCCTCCCCCGTGTACAGGCCGATTTTCATGCATTTCGTACCGTGGGAAGCGGTCCAAAAGGGGATGGGAGTGAACGTGACTGCTCATACCGACTTTGGCGCTTCCGAGCCGGGTAGCTCAGCCGGGTTTGACCCGGCGGTTCTGCCGACGGTCTCGTCTTCGAGGCGGGTGCCTCTCCCGTGTACAGGCCGATTTTCGTGCATTTCCAACCGTGGGAAGTGGTCCAAAAGGGAATGGGGGTGGACGTGACTGCTCAACCCGGCTTTGAGACTTGTAAGCCGGGTAGCTCAGCCGGGTTTGACCCGGCGGTTCTGCCGACGGTCCCGCCTTCGAGGGCGGACCCTCCCCCGTGTACAGGCCGATTTTCGTGCATTTCCAACGGTGGGAAGAGGTCCAAAAGGGGATGGGAGTGAACGTGACTGCTCAACCCGACTCTGAGGCTTCTAACCCGGGTAGCTCGGCCGGGTTTGACCCGTCGATTCTGCCGATGGTCTCGTTTTGGAGGGGGGAGCCTCCCCCGTGTTCAGTCCGATTTTCGTGCATTTCGAACCGTGGGAAGCGGCCCAAAAGGGGATGGGAGTGAATGTGACTGCTCATACCGACTTTGGCGCTTCCGAGCCTGGTAGCTCAGCCGGGTTTGATCCGGCGGTTCTGCCGACGGTCTCGTCTTCGAGGCGGCTCCCTCCCCCGTGTACAGGCCGATTTTCATGCATTTCGTACCGTGGGAAGTGGTCCAAAAGGGAATGGGGGTGGACGTGACTGCTCATACCGACATCGAGACTTGTAAGCCGTGTAGCTCGGCCGGGTTTGATCCGGCGGGTCTGCCGACGGTCTCGTCTTCGAGAGGGGGGCCTCCCCCGTGTACAGGCCGATTTTCGTGCATTTCCAACGGTGGGAAGAGGTTCAAAAGGGGATGGGGGTGAATGTGACTGCTCAACCCGACTCTGAGGCTTCTAACCCGGGTAGCTCGGCCGGGTTTGATCCGGCGGTTCTGCCGACGGTCTCGTCTTCGAGGCCGGTGCCTCCCCCGTGTACAGGCCGATTTTCGTGCATTTCCAACGGTGGGAAGTGGTCCAAAAGGGAATGGGGGTGGACGTGTCTGCTCATACCGACTTTGAGACTTGTAAGCCGGGTAGCTCAGCCGGGTTTGTTCCGGCGGTTCTGCCGACGGTCTCGTCATCGAGGGGGGAGCCTCCCCCGTGTCCAGGCCGATTTTCATGCATTTCCAACCGTGGGAAGTGGTCCAAAAGGGAATGGGGGTGAATGTGACTGCTCATACCGACTTTGAGACTTTTAAGCCGGGTAGCTCAGCCGGGTTTGACCCGGCGGTTCTGCCGACGGCCTCGCCTTCGAGGGGGGAGCGTCCCCCGTGTTCAGGCCGAATTTTGTGCATTTCGAACCGTGGGAAGTTGCCCAAAAGTCGATGGGAGTGAATGTGACTGCTCAACCCGACTTTGAGACTTGTAAGCCGGGTAGCTCAGCCGGGTTTGACCCGGCGGTTCTGCCGACGGTCTCGTCTTCGAGGCGGGTGCCTCCCCCGTGTACAGGCCGATTTTCATGCATTTCGTACCGTGGGAAGCGGTCCAAAAGGGGATGGGAGTGAACGTGACTGCTCATACCGACTTTGGCGCTTCCGAGCCGGGTAGCTCAGCCGGGTTTGACCCGGCGGTTCTGCCGACGGTCTCGTCTTCGAGGCGGGTGCCTCTCCCGTGTACAGGCCGATTTTCGTGCATTTCCAACCGTGGGAAGTGGTCCAAAAGGGAATGGGGGTGGACGTGACTGCTCAACCCGGCTTTGAGACTTGTAAGCCGGGTAGCTCAGCCGGGTTTGACCCGGCGGTTCTGCCGACGGTCCCGCCTTCGAGGGCGGACCCTCCCCCGTGTACAGGCCGATTTTCGTGCATTTCCAACGGTGGGAAGAGGTCCAAAAGGGGATGGGAGTGAACGTGACTGCTCAACCCGACTCTGAGGCTTCTAACCCGGGTAGCTCGGCCGGGTTTGACCCGTCGATTCTGCCGATGGTCTCGTTTTGGAGGGGGGAGCCTCCCCCGTGTTCAGTCCGATTTTCGTGCATTTCGAACCGTGGGAAGCGGCCCAAAAGGGGATGGGAGTGAATGTGACTGCTCATACCGACTTTGGCGCTTCCGAGCCTGGTAGCTCAGCCGGGTTTGATCCGGCGGTTCTGCCGACGGTCTCGTCTTCGAGGCGGCTCCCTCCCCCGTGTACAGGCCGATTTTCATGCATTTCGTACCGTGGGAAGTGGTCCAAAAGGGAATGGGGGTGGACGTGACTGCTCATACCGACATCGAGACTTGTAAGCCGTGTAGCTCGGCCGGGTTTGATCCGTCGGGTCTGCCGACGGTCTCGTCTTCGAGAGGGGGGCCTCCCCCGTGTACAGGCCGATTTTCGTGCATTTCCAACGGTGGGAAGAGGTTCAAAAGGGGATGGGGGTGAATGTGACTGCTCAACCCGACTCTGAGGCTTCTAACCCGGGTAGCTCGGCCGGGTTTGATCCGGCGGTTCTGCCGACGGTCTCGTCTTCGAGGCCGGTGCCTCCCCCGTGTACAGGCCGATTTTCGTGCATTTCCAACGGTGGGAAGTGGTCCAAAAGGGAATGGGGGTGGACGTGTCTGCTCATACCGACTTTGAGACTTGTAAGCCGGGTAGCTCAGCCGGGTTTGTTCCGGCGGTTCTGCTGACGGTCTCGTCATCGAGGGGGGAGCCTCCCCCGTGTCCAGGCCGATTTTCATGCATTTCCAACCGTGGGAAGTGGTCCAAAAGGGAATGGGGGTGAATGTGACTGCTCATACCGACTTTGAGACTTTTAAGCCGGGTAGCTCAGCCGGGTTTGACCCGGCGGTTCTGCCGACGGCCTCGCCTTCGAGGGGGGAGCGTCCCCCGTGTTCAGGCCGAATTTTGTGCATTTCGAACCGTGGGAAGTTGCCCAAAAGTCGATGGGAGTGAATGTGACTGCTCAACCCGACTTTGAGACTTGTAAGCCGGGTAGCTCAGCCGGGTTTGACCCGGCGGTTCTGCCGACGGTCTCGTCTTCGAGGCGGGTGCCTCCCCCGTGTACAGGCCGATTTTCATGCATTTCGTACCGTGGGAAGCGGTCCAAAAGGGGATGGGAGTGAACGTGACTGCTCATACCGACTTTGGCGCTTCCGAGCCGGGTAGCTCAGCCGGGTTTGACCCGGCGGTTCTGCCGACGGTCTCGTCTTCGAGGCGGGTGCCTCTCCCGTGTACAGGCCGATTTTCGTGCATTTCCAACCGTGGGAAGTGGTCCAAAAGGGAATGGGGGTGGACGTGACTGCTCAACCCGGCTTTGAGACTTGTAAGCCGGGTAGCTCAGCCGGGTTTGACCCGGCGGTTCTGCCGACGGTCCCGCCTTCGAGGGCGGACCCTCCCCCGTGTACAGGCCGATTTTCGTGCATTTCCAACGGTGGGAAGAGGTCCAAAAGGGGATGGGAGTGAACGTGACTGCTCAACCCGACTCTGAGGCTTCTAACCCGGGTAGCTCGGCCGGGTTTGACCCGTCGATTCTGCCGATGGTCTCGTTTTGGAGGGGGGAGCCTCCCCCGTGTTCAGTCCGATTTTCGTGCATTTCGAACCGTGGGAAGCGGCCCAAAAGGGGATGGGAGTGAATGTGACTGCTCATACCGACTTTGGCGCTTCCGAGCCTGGTAGCTCAGCCGGGTTTGATCCGGCGGTTCTGCCGACGGTCTCGTCTTCGAGGCGGCTCCCTCCCCCGTGTACAGGCCGATTTTCATGCATTTCGTACCGTGGGAAGTGGTCCAAAAGGGAATGGGGGTGGACGTGACTGCTCATACCGACATCGAGACTTGTAAGCCGTGTAGCTCGGCCGGGTTTGATCCGGCGGGTCTGCCGACGGTCTCGTCTTCGAGAGGGGGGCCTCCCCCGTGTACAGGCCGATTTTCGTGCATTTCCAACGGTGGGAAGAGGTTCAAAAGGGGATGGGGGTGAATGTGACTGCTCAACCCGACTCTGAGGCTTCTAACCCGGGTAGCTCGGCCGGGTTTGATCCGGCGGTTCTGCCGACGGTCTCGTCTTCGAGGCCGGTGCCTCCCCCGTGTACAGGCCGATTTTCGTGCATTTCCAACGGTGGGAAGTGGTCCAAAAGGGAATGGGGGTGAATGTGACTGCTCATACCGACTTTGAGACTTTTAAGCCGGGTAGCTCAGCCGGGTTTGACCCGGCGGTTCTGCCGACGGCCTCGCCTTCGAGGGGGGAGCGTCCCCCGTGTTCAGGCCGAATTTTGTGCATTTCGAACCGTGGGAAGTTGCCCAAAAGTCGATGGGAGTGAATGTGACTGCTCAACCCGACTTTGAGACTTGTAAGCCGGGTAGCTCAGCCGGGTTTGACCCGGCGGTTCTGCCGACGGTCTCGTCTTCGAGGCGGGTGCCTCCCCCGTGTACAGGCCGATTTTCATGCATTTCGTACCGTGGGAAGCGGTCCAAAAGGGGATGGGAGTGAACGTGACTGCTCATACCGACTTTGGCGCTTCCGAGCCGGGTAGCTCAGCCGGGTTTGACCCGGCGGTTCTGCCGACGGTCTCGTCTTCGAGGCGGGTGCCTCTCCCGTGTACAGGCCGATTTTCGTGCATTTCCAACCGTGGGAAGTGGTCCAAAAGGGAATGGGGGTGGACGTGACTGCTCAACCCGGCTTTGAGACTTGTAAGCCGGGTAGCTCAGCCGGGTTTGACCCGGCGGTTCTGCCGACGGTCCCGCCTTCGAGGGCGGACCCTCCCCCGTGTACAGGCCGATTTTCGTGCATTTCCAACGGTGGGAAGAGGTCCAAAAGGGGATGGGAGTGAACGTGACTGCTCAACCCGACTCTGAGGCTTCTAACCCGGGTAGCTCGGCCGGGTTTGACCCGTCGATTCTGCCGATGGTCTCGTTTTGGAGGGGGGAGCCTCCCCCGTGTTCAGTCCGATTTTCGTGCATTTCGAACCGTGGGAAGCGGCCCAAAAGGGGATGGGAGTGAATGTGACTGCTCATACCGACTTTGGCGCTTCCGAGCCTGGTAGCTCAGCCGGGTTTGATCCGGCGGTTCTGCCGACGGTCTCGTCTTCGAGGCGGCTCCCTCCCCCGTGTACAGGCCGATTTTCATGCATTTCGTACCGTGGGAAGTGGTCCAAAAGGGAATGGGGGTGGACGTGACTGCTCATACCGACATCGAGACTTGTAAGCCGTGTAGCTCGGCCGGGTTTGATCCGTCGGGTCTGCCGACGGTCTCGTCTTCGAGAGGGGGGCCTCCCCCGTGTACAGGCCGATTTTCGTGCATTTCCAACGGTGGGAAGAGGTTCAAAAGGGGATGGGGGTGAATGTGACTGCTCAACCCGACTCTGAGGCTTCTAACCCGGGTAGCTCGGCCGGGTTTGATCCGGCGGTTCTGCCGACGGTCTCGTCTTCGAGGCCGGTGCCTCCCCCGTGTACAGGCCGATTTTCGTGCATTTCCAACGGTGGGAAGTGGTCCAAAAGGGAATGGGGGTGGACGTGTCTGCTCATACCGACTTTGAGACTTGTAAGCCGGGTAGCTCAGCCGGGTTTGTTCCGGCGGTTCTGCCGACGGTCTCGTCATCGAGGGGGGAGCCTCCCCCGTGTCCAGGCCGATTTTCATGCATTTCCAACCGTGGGAAGTGGTCCAAAAGGGAATGGGGGTGAATGTGACTGCTCATACCGACTTTGAGACTTTTAAGCCGGGTAGCTCAGCCGGGTTTGACCCGGCGGTTCTGCCGACGGCCTCGCCTTCGAGGGGGGAGCGTCCCCCGTGTTCAGGCCGAATTTTGTGCATTTCGAACCGTGGGAAGTTGCCCAAAAGTCGATGGGAGTGAATGTGACTGCTCAACCCGACTTTGAGACTTGTAAGCCGGGTAGCTCAGCCGGGTTTGACCCGGCGGTTCTGCCGACGGTCTCGTCTTCGAGGCGGGTGCCTCCCCCGTGTACAGGCCGATTTTCATGCATTTCGTACCGTGGGAAGCGGTCCAAAAGGGGATGGGAGTGAACGTGACTGCTCATACCGACTTTGGCGCTTCCGAGCCGGGTAGCTCAGCCGGGTTTGACCCGGCGGTTCTGCCGACGGTCTCGTCTTCGAGGCGGGTGCCTCTCCCGTGTACAGGCCGATTTTCGTGCATTTCCAACCGTGGGAAGTGGTCCAAAAGGGAATGGGGGTGGACGTGACTGCTCAACCCGGCTTTGAGACTTGTAAGCCGGGTAGCTCAGCCGGGTTTGACCCGGCGGTTCTGCCGACGGTCCCGCCTTCGAGGGCGGACCCTCCCCCGTGTACAGGCCGATTTTCGTGCATTTCCAACGGTGGGAAGAGGTCCAAAAGGGGATGGGAGTGAACGTGACTGCTCAACCCGACTCTGAGGCTTCTAACCCGGGTAGCTCGGCCGGGTTTGACCCGTCGATTCTGCCGATGGTCTCGTTTTGGAGGGGGGAGCCTCCCCCGTGTTCAGTCCGATTTTCGTGCATTTCGAACCGTGGGAAGCGGCCCAAAAGGGGATGGGAGTGAATGTGACTGCTCATACCGACTTTGGCGCTTCCGAGCCTGGTAGCTCAGCCGGGTTTGATCCGGCGGTTCTGCCGACGGTCTCGTCTTCGAGGCGGCTCCCTCCCCCGTGTACAGGCCGATTTTCATGCATTTCGTACCGTGGGAAGTGGTCCAAAAGGGAATGGGGGTGGACGTGACTGCTCATACCGACATCGAGACTTGTAAGCCGTGTAGCTCGGCCGGGTTTGATCCGGCGGGTCTGCCGACGGTCTCGTCTTCGAGAGGGGGGCCTCCCCCGTGTACAGGCCGATTTTCGTGCATTTCCAACGGTGGGAAGAGGTTCAAAAGGGGATGGGGGTGAATGTGACTGCTCAACCCGACTCTGAGGCTTCTAACCCGGGTAGCTCGGCCGGGTTTGATCCGGCGGTTCTGCCGACGGTCTCGTCTTCGAGGCCGGTGCCTCCCCCGTGTACAGGCCGATTTTCGTGCATTTCCAACGGTGGGAAGTGGTCCAAAAGGGAATGGGGGTGGACGTGTCTGCTCATACCGACTTTGAGACTTGTAAGCCGGGTAGCTCAGCCGGGTTTGTTCCGGCGGTTCTGCCGACGGTCTCGTCATCGAGGGGGGAGCCTCCCCCGTGTCCAGGCCGATTTTCATGCATTTCCAACCGTGGGAAGTGGTCCAAAAGGGAATGGGGGTGAATGTGACTGCTCATACCGACTTTGAGACTTTTAAGCCGGGTAGCTCAGCCGGGTTTGACCCGGCGATTCTGCCGACGGCCTCGCCTTCGAGGGGGGAGCGTCCCCCGTGTTCAGGCCGAATTTTGTGCATTTCGAACCGTGGGAAGTTGCCCAAAAGTCGATGGGAGTGAATGTGACTGCTCAACCCGACTTTGAGACTTGTAAGCCGGGTAGCTCAGCCGGGTTTGACCCGGCGGTTCTGCCGACGGTCTCGTCTTCGAGGCGGGTGCCTCCCCCGTGTACAGGCCGATTTTCATGCATTTCGTACCGTGGGAAGCGGTCCAAAAGGGGATGGGAGTGAACGTGACTGCTCATACCGACTTTGGCGCTTCCGAGCCGGGTAGCTCAGCCGGGTTTGACCCGGCGGTTCTGCCGACGGTCTCGTCTTCGAGGCGGGTGCCTCTCCCGTGTACAGGCCGATTTTCGTGCATTTCCAACCGTGGGAAGTGGTCCAAAAGGGAATGGGGGTGGACGTGACTGCTCAACCCGGCTTTGAGACTTGTAAGCCGGGTAGCTCAGCCGGGTTTGACCCGGCGGTTCTGCCGACGGTCCCGCCTTCGAGGGCGGACCCTCCCCCGTGTACAGGCCGATTTTCGTGCATTTCCAACGGTGGGAAGAGGTCCAAAAGGGGATGGGAGTGAACGTGACTGCTCAACCCGACTCTGAGGCTTCTAACCCGGGTAGCTCGGCCGGGTTTGACCCGTCGATTCTGCCGATGGTCTCGTTTTGGAGGGGGGAGCCTCCCCCGTGTTCAGTCCGATTTTCGTGCATTTCGAACCGTGGGAAGCGGCCCAAAAGGGGATGGGAGTGAATGTGACTGCTCATACCGACTTTGGCGCTTCCGAGCCTGGTAGCTCAGCCGGGTTTGATCCGGCGGTTCTGCCGACGGTCTCGTCTTCGAGGCGGCTCCCTCCCCCGTGTACAGGCCGATTTTCATGCATTTCGTACCGTGGGAAGTGGTCCAAAAGGGAATGGGGGTGGACGTGACTGCTCATACCGACATCGAGACTTGTAAGCCGTGTAGCTCGGCCGGGTTTGATCCGGCGGGTCTGCCGACGGTCTCGTCTTCGAGAGGGGGGCCTCCCCCGTGTACAGGCCGATTTTCGTGCATTTCCAACGGTGGGAAGAGGTTCAAAAGGGGATGGGGGTGAATGTGACTGCTCAACCCGACTCTGAGGCTTCTAACCCGGGTAGCTCGGCCGGGTTTGATCCGGCGGTTCTGCCGACGGTCTCGTCTTCGAGGCCGGTGCCTCCCCCGTGTACAGGCCGATTTTCGTGCATTTCCAACGGTGGGAAGTGGTCCAAAAGGGAATGGGGGTGAATGTGACTGCTCATACCGACTTTGAGACTTTTAAGCCGGGTAGCTCAGCCGGGTTTGACCCGGCGGTTCTGCCGACGGCCTCGCCTTCGAGGGGGGAGCGTCCCCCGTGTTCAGGCCGAATTTTGTGCATTTCGAACCGTGGGAAGTTGCCCAAAAGTCGATGGGAGTGAATGTGACTGCTCAACCCGACTTTGAGACTTGTAAGCCGGGTAGCTCAGCCGGGTTTGACCCGGCGGTTCTGCCGACGGTCTCGTCTTCGAGGCGGGTGCCTCCCCCGTGTACAGGCCGATTTTCATGCATTTCGTACCGTGGGAAGCGGTCCAAAAGGGGATGGGAGTGAACGTGACTGCTCATACCGACTTTGGCGCTTCCGAGCCGGGTAGCTCAGCCGGGTTTGACCCGGCGGTTCTGCCGACGGTCTCGTCTTCGAGGCGGGTGCCTCTCCCGTGTACAGGCCGATTTTCGTGCATTTCCAACCGTGGGAAGTGGTCCAAAAGGGAATGGGGGTGGACGTGACTGCTCAACCCGGCTTTGAGACTTGTAAGCCGGGTAGCTCAGCCGGGTTTGACCCGGCGGTTCTGCCGACGGTCCCGCCTTCGAGGGCGGACCCTCCCCCGTGTACAGGCCGATTTTCGTGCATTTCCAACGGTGGGAAGAGGTCCAAAAGGGGATGGGAGTGAACGTGACTGCTCAACCCGACTCTGAGGCTTCTAACCCGGGTAGCTCGGCCGGGTTTGACCCGTCGATTCTGCCGATGGTCTCGTTTTGGAGGGGGGAGCCTCCCCCGTGTTCAGTCCGATTTTCGTGCATTTCGAACCGTGGGAAGCGGCCCAAAAGGGGATGGGAGTGAATGTGACTGCTCATACCGACTTTGGCGCTTCCGAGCCTGGTAGCTCAGCCGGGTTTGACCCGGCGGTTCTGCCGACGGTCTCGTCTTCGAGGCGGGTGCCTCCCCCGTGTACAGGCCGATTTTCATGCATTTCGTACCGTGGGAAGCGGTCCAAAAGGGGATGGGAGTGAACGTGACTGCTCATACCGACTTTGGCGCTTCCGAGCCGGGTAGCTCAGCCGGGTTTGACCCGGCGGTTCTGCCGACGGTCTCGTCTTCGAGGCGGGTGCCTCTCCCGTGTACAGGCCGATTTTCGTGCATTTCCAACCGTGGGAAGTGGTCCAAAAGGGAATGGGGGTGGACGTGACTGCTCAACCCGGCTTTGAGACTTGTAAGCCGGGTAGCTCAGCCGGGTTTGACCCGGCGGTTCTGCCGACGGTCCCGCCTTCGAGGGCGGACCCTCCCCCGTGTACAGGCCGATTTTCGTGCATTTCCAACGGTGGGAAGAGGTCCAAAAGGGGATGGGAGTGAACGTGACTGCTCAACCCGACTCTGAGGCTTCTAACCCGGGTAGCTCGGCCGGGTTTGACCCGTCGATTCTGCCGATGGTCTCGTTTTGGAGGGGGGAGCCTCCCCCGTGTTCAGTCCGATTTTCGTGCATTTCGAACCGTGGGAAGCGGCCCAAAAGGGGATGGGAGTGAATGTGACTGCTCATACCGACTTTGGCGCTTCCGAGCCTGGTAGCTCAGCCGGGTTTGATCCGGCGGTTCTGCCGACGGTCTCGTCTTCGAGGCGGCTCCCTCCCCCGTGTACAGGCCGATTTTCATGCATTTCGTACCGTGGGAAGTGGTCCAAAAGGGAATGGGGGTGGACGTGACTGCTCATACCGACATCGAGACTTGTAAGCCGTGTAGCTCGGCCGGGTTTGATCCGTCGGGTCTGCCGACGGTCTCGTCTTCGAGAGGGGGGCCTCCCCCGTGTACAGGCCGATTTTCGTGCATTTCCAACGGTGGGAAGAGGTTCAAAAGGGGATGGGGGTGAATGTGACTGCTCAACCCGACTCTGAGGCTTCTAACCCGGGTAGCTCGGCCGGGTTTGATCCGGCGGTTCTGCCGACGGTCTCGTCTTCGAGGCCGGTGCCTCCCCCGTGTACAGGCCGATTTTCGTGCATTTCCAACGGTGGGAAGTGGTCCAAAAGGGAATGGGGGTGGACGTGTCTGCTCATACCGACTTTGAGACTTGTAAGCCGGGTAGCTCAGCCGGGTTTGTTCCGGCGGTTCTGCCGACGGTCTCGTCATCGAGGGGGGAGCCTCCCCCGTGTCCAGGCCGATTTTCATGCATTTCCAACCGTGGGAAGTGGTCCAAAAGGGAATGGGGGTGAATGTGACTGCTCATACCGACTTTGAGACTTTTAAGCCGGGTAGCTCAGCCGGGTTTGACCCGGCGGTTCTGCCGACGGCCTCGCCTTCGAGGGGGGAGCGTCCCCCGTGTTCAGGCCGAATTTTGTGCATTTCGAACCGTGGGAAGTTGCCCAAAAGTCGATGGGAGTGAATGTGACTGCTCAACCCGACTTTGAGACTTGTAAGCCGGGTAGCTCAGCCGGGTTTGACCCGGCGGTTCTGCCGACGGTCTCGTCTTCGAGGCGGGTGCCTCCCCCGTGTACAGGCCGATTTTCATGCATTTCGTACCGTGGGAAGCGGTCCAAAAGGGGATGGGAGTGAACGTGACTGCTCATACCGACTTTGGCGCTTCCGAGCCGGGTAGCTCAGCCGGGTTTGACCCGGCGGTTCTGCCGACGGTCTCGTCTTCGAGGCGGGTGCCTCTCCCGTGTACAGGCCGATTTTCGTGCATTTCCAACCGTGGGAAGTGGTCCAAAAGGGAATGGGGGTGGACGTGACTGCTCAACCCGGCTTTGAGACTTGTAAGCCGGGTAGCTCAGCCGGGTTTGACCCGGCGGTTCTGCCGACGGTCCCGCCTTCGAGGGCGGACCCTCCCCCGTGTACAGGCCGATTTTCGTGCATTTCCAACGGTGGGAAGAGGTCCAAAAGGGGATGGGAGTGAACGTGACTGCTCAACCCGACTCTGAGGCTTCTAACCCGGGTAGCTCGGCCGGGTTTGACCCGTCGATTCTGCCGATGGTCTCGTTTTGGAGGGGGGAGCCTCCCCCGTGTTCAGTCCGATTTTCGTGCATTTCGAACCGTGGGAAGCGGCCCAAAAGGGGATGGGAGTGAATGTGACTGCTCATACCGACTTTGGCGCTTCCGAGCCTGGTAGCTCAGCCGGGTTTGATCCGGCGGTTCTGCCGACGGTCTCGTCTTCGAGGCGGCTCCCTCCCCCGTGTACAGGCCGATTTTCATGCATTTCGTACCGTGGGAAGTGGTCCAAAAGGGAATGGGGGTGGACGTGACTGCTCATACCGACATCGAGACTTGTAAGCCGTGTAGCTCGGCCGGGTTTGATCCGGCGGGTCTGCCGACGGTCTCGTCTTCGAGAGGGGGGCCTCCCCCGTGTACAGGCCGATTTTCGTGCATTTCCAACGGTGGGAAGAGGTTCAAAAGGGGATGGGGGTGAATGTGACTGCTCAACCCGACTCTGAGGCTTCTAACCCGGGTAGCTCGGCCGGGTTTGATCCGGCGGTTCTGCCGACGGTCTCGTCTTCGAGGCCGGTGCCTCCCCCGTGTACAGGCCGATTTTCGTGCATTTCCAACGGTGGGAAGTGGTCCAAAAGGGAATGGGGGTGGACGTGTCTGCTCATACCGACTTTGAGACTTGTAAGCCGGGTAGCTCAGCCGGGTTTGTTCCGGCGGTTCTGCCGACGGTCTCGTCATCGAGGGGGGAGCCTCCCCCGTGTCCAGGCCGATTTTCATGCATTTCCAACCGTGGGAAGTGGTCCAAAAGGGAATGGGGGTGAATGTGACTGCTCATACCGACTTTGAGACTTTTAAGCCGGGTAGCTCAGCCGGGTTTGACCCGGCGGTTCTGCCGACGGCCTCGCCTTCGAGGGGGGAGCGTCCCCCGTGTTCAGGCCGAATTTTGTGCATTTCGAACCGTGGGAAGTTGCCCAAAAGTCGATGGGAGTGAATGTGACTGCTCAACCCGACTTTGAGACTTGTAAGCCGGGTAGCTCAGCCGGGTTTGACCCGGCGGTTCTGCCGACGGTCTCGTCTTCGAGGCGGGTGCCTCCCCCGTGTACAGGCCGATTTTCATGCATTTCGTACCGTGGGAAGCGGTCCAAAAGGGGATGGGAGTGAACGTGACTGCTCATACCGACTTTGGCGCTTCCGAGCCGGGTAGCTCAGCCGGGTTTGACCCGGCGGTTCTGCCGACGGTCTCGTCTTCGAGGCGGGTGCCTCTCCCGTGTACAGGCCGATTTTCGTGCATTTCCAACCGTGGGAAGTGGTCCAAAAGGGAATGGGGGTGGACGTGACTGCTCAACCCGGCTTTGAGACTTGTAAGCCGGGTAGCTCAGCCGGGTTTGACCCGGCGGTTCTGCCGACGGTCCCGCCTTCGAGGGCGGACCCTCCCCCGTGTACAGGCCGATTTTCGTGCATTTCCAACGGTGGGAAGAGGTCCAAAAGGGGATGGGAGTGAACGTGACTGCTCAACCCGACTCTGAGGCTTCTAACCCGGGTAGCTCGGCCGGGTTTGACCCGTCGATTCTGCCGATGGTCTCGTTTTGGAGGGGGGAGCCTCCCCCGTGTTCAGTCCGATTTTCGTGCATTTCGAACCGTGGGAAGTGGCCCAAAAGGGGATGGGAGTGAATGTGACTGCTCAACCCGACTTTGGCGCTTCCGAGCCGGGTAGCTCAGCCGGGTTTGACCCGGCGGTTCTGCCGACGGTCTCGTCTTCGAGGCGGGTGCCTCCCCCGTGTACAGGCCGATTTTCATGCATTTCGTACCGTGGGAAGTGGTCCAAAAGGGAATGGGGGTGGACGTGACTGCTCATACCGACATCGAGACTTGTAAGCCGTGTAGCTCGGCCGGGTTTGATCCGGCGGGTCTGCCGACGGTCTCGTCTTCGAGAGGGGGGCCTCCCCCGTGTACAGGCCGATTTTCGTGCATTTCCAACGGTGGGAAGAGGTTCAAAAGGGGATGGGGGTGAATGTGACTGCTCAACCCGACTCTGAGGCTTCTAACCCGGGTAGCTCGGCCGGGTTTGATCCGGCGGTTCTGCCGACGGTCTCGTCTTCGAGGCCGGTGCCTCCCCCGTGTACAGGCCGATTTTCGTGCATTTCCAACGGTGGGAAGTGGTCCAAAAGGGAATGGGGGTGGACGTGTCTGCTCATACCGACTTTGAGACTTGTAAGCCGGGTAGCTCAGCCGGGTTTGTTCCGGCGGTTCTGCCGACGGTCTCGTCATCGAGGGGGGAGCCTCCCCCGTGTCCAGGCCGATTTTCATGCATTTCCAACCGTGGGAAGTGGTCCAAAAGGGAATGGGGGTGAATGTGACTGCTCATACCGACTTTGAGACTTTTAAGCCGGGTAGCTCAGCCGGGTTTGACCCGGCGGTTCTGCCGACGGCCTCGCCTTCGAGGGGGGAGCGTCCCCCGTGTTCAGGCCGAATTTTGTGCATTTCGAACCGTGGGAAGTTGCCCAAAAGTCGATGGGAGTGAATGTGACTGCTCAACCCGACTTTGAGACTTGTAAGCCGGGTAGCTCAGCCGGGTTTGACCCGGCGGTTCTGCCGACGGTCTCGTCTTCGAGGCGGGTGCCTCCCCCGTGTACAGGCCGATTTTCATGCATTTCGTACCGTGGGAAGCGGTCCAAAAGGGGATGGGAGTGAACGTGACTGCTCATACCGACTTTGGCGCTTCCGAGCCGGGTAGCTCAGCCGGGTTTGACCCGGCGGTTCTGCCGACGGTCTCGTCTTCGAGGCGGGTGCCTCTCCCGTGTACAGGCCGATTTTCGTGCATTTCCAACCGTGGGAAGTGGTCCAAAAGGGAATGGGGGTGGACGTGACTGCTCAACCCGGCTTTGAGACTTGTAAGCCGGGTAGCTCAGCCGGGTTTGACCCGGCGGTTCTGCCGACGGTCCCGCCTTCGAGGGCGGACCCTCCCCCGTGTACAGGCCGATTTTCGTGCATTTCCAACGGTGGGAAGAGGTCCAAAAGGGGATGGGAGTGAACGTGACTGCTCAACCCGACTCTGAGGCTTCTAACCCGGGTAGCTCGGCCGGGTTTGACCCGTCGATTCTGCCGATGGTCTCGTTTTGGAGGGGGGAGCCTCCCCCGTGTTCAGTCCGATTTTCGTGCATTTCGAACCGTGGGAAGCGGCCCAAAAGGGGATGGGAGTGAATGTGACTGCTCATACCGACTTTGGCGCTTCCGAGCCTGGTAGCTCAGCCGGGTTTGATCCGGCGGTTCTGCCGACGGTCTCGTCTTCGAGGCGGCTCCCTCCCCCGTGTACAGGCCGATTTTCATGCATTTCGTACCGTGGGAAGTGGTCCAAAAGGGAATGGGGGTGGACGTGACTGCTCATACCGACATCGAGACTTGTAAGCCGTGTAGCTCGGCCGGGTTTGATCCGGCGGGTCTGCCGACGGTCTCGTCTTCGAGAGGGGGGCCTCCCCCGTGTACAGGCCGATTTTCGTGCATTTCCAACGGTGGGAAGAGGTTCAAAAGGGGATGGGGGTGAATGTGACTGCTCAACCCGACTCTGAGGCTTCTAACCCGGGTAGCTCGGCCGGGTTTGATCCGGCGGTTCTGCCGACGGTCTCGTCTTCGAGGCCGGTGCCTCCCCCGTGTACAGGCCGATTTTCGTGCATTTCCAACGGTGGGAAGTGGTCCAAAAGGGAATGGGGGTGGACGTGTCTGCTCATACCGACTTTGAGACTTGTAAGCCGGGTAGCTCAGCCGGGTTTGTTCCGGCGGTTCTGCCGACGGTCTCGTCATCGAGGGGGGAGCCTCCCCCGTGTCCAGGCCGATTTTCATGCATTTCCAACCGTGGGAAGTGGTCCAAAAGGGAATGGGGGTGAATGTGACTGCTCATACCGACTTTGAGACTTTTAAGCCGGGTAGCTCAGCCGGGTTTGACCCGGCGGTTCTGCCGACGGCCTCGCCTTCGAGGGGGGAGCGTCCCCCGTGTTCAGGCCGAATTTTGTGCATTTCGAACCGTGGGAAGTTGCCCAAAAGTCGATGGGAGTGAATGTGACTGCTCAACCCGACTTTGAGACTTGTAAGCCGGGTAGCTCAGCCGGGTTTGACCCGGCGGTTCTGCCGACGGTCTCGTCTTCGAGGCGGGTGCCTCCCCCGTGTACAGGCCGATTTTCATGCATTTCGTACCGTGGGAAGCGGTCCAAAAGGGGATGGGAGTGAACGTGACTGCTCATACCGACTTTGGCGCTTCCGAGCCGGGTAGCTCAGCCGGGTTTGACCCGGCGGTTCTGCCGACGGTCTCGTCTTCGAGGCGGGTGCCTCTCCCGTGTACAGGCCGATTTTCGTGCATTTCCAACCGTGGGAAGTGGTCCAAAAGGGAATGGGGGTGGACGTGACTGCTCAACCCGGCTTTGAGACTTGTAAGCCGGGTAGCTCAGCCGGGTTTGACCCGGCGGTTCTGCCGACGGTCCCGCCTTCGAGGGCGGACCCTCCCCCGTGTACAGGCCGATTTTCGTGCATTTCCAACGGTGGGAAGAGGTCCAAAAGGGGATGGGAGTGAACGTGACTGCTCAACCCGACTCTGAGGCTTCTAACCCGGGTAGCTCGGCCGGGTTTGACCCGTCGATTCTGCCGATGGTCTCGTTTTGGAGGGGGGAGCCTCCCCCGTGTTCAGTCCGATTTTCGTGCATTTCGAACCGTGGGAAGCGGCCCAAAAGGGGATGGGAGTGAATGTGACTGCTCATACCGACTTTGGCGCTTCCGAGCCTGGTAGCTCAGCCGGGTTTGATCCGGCGGTTCTGCCGACGGTCTCGTCTTCGAGGCGGCTCCCTCCCCCGTGTACAGGCCGATTTTCATGCATTTCGTACCGTGGGAAGTGGTCCAAAAGGGAATGGGGGTGGACGTGACTGCTCATACCGACATCGAGACTTGTAAGCCGTGTAGCTCGGCCGGGTTTGATCCGTCGGGTCTGCCGACGGTCTCGTCTTCGAGAGGGGGGCCTCCCCCGTGTACAGGCCGATTTTCGTGCATTTCCAACGGTGGGAAGAGGTTCAAAAGGGGATGGGGGTGAATGTGACTGCTCAACCCGACTCTGAGGCTTCTAACCCGGGTAGCTCGGCCGGGTTTGATCCGGCGGTTCTGCCGACGGTCTCGTCTTCGAGGCCGGTGCCTCCCCCGTGTACAGGCCGATTTTCGTGCATTTCCAACGGTGGGAAGTGGTCCAAAAGGGAATGGGGGTGGACGTGTCTGCTCATACCGACTTTGAGACTTGTAAGCCGGGTAGCTCAGCCGGGTTTGTTCCGGCGGTTCTGCCGACGGTCTCGTCATCGAGGGGGGAGCCTCCCCCGTGTCCAGGCCGATTTTCATGCATTTCCAACCGTGGGAAGTGGTCCAAAAGGGAATGGGGGTGAATGTGACTGCTCATACCGACTTTGAGACTTTTAAGCCGGGTAGCTCAGCCGGGTTTGACCCGGCGGTTCTGCCGACGGCCTCGCCTTCGAGGGGGGAGCGTCCCCCGTGTTCAGGCCGAATTTTGTGCATTTCGAACCGTGGGAAGTTGCCCAAAAGTCGATGGGAGTGAATGTGACTGCTCAACCCGACTTTGAGACTTGTAAGCCGGGTAGCTCAGCCGGGTTTGACCCGGCGGTTCTGCCGACGGTCTCGTCTTCGAGGCGGGTGCCTCCCCCGTGTACAGGCCGATTTTCATGCATTTCGTACCGTGGGAAGCGGTCCAAAAGGGGATGGGAGTGAACGTGACTGCTCATACCGACTTTGGCGCTTCCGAGCCGGGTAGCTCAGCCGGGTTTGACCCGGCGGTTCTGCCGACGGTCTCGTCTTCGAGGCGGGTGCCTCTCCCGTGTACAGGCCGATTTTCGTGCATTTCCAACCGTGGGAAGTGGTCCAAAAGGGAATGGGGGTGGACGTGACTGCTCAACCCGGCTTTGAGACTTGTAAGCCGGGTAGCTCAGCCGGGTTTGACCCGGCGGTTCTGCCGACGGTCCCGCCTTCGAGGGCGGACCCTCCCCCGTGTACAGGCCGATTTTCGTGCATTTCCAACGGTGGGAAGAGGTCCAAAAGGGGATGGGAGTGAACGTGACTGCTCAACCCGACTCTGAGGCTTCTAACCCGGGTAGCTCGGCCGGGTTTGACCCGTCGATTCTGCCGATGGTCTCGTTTTGGAGGGGGGAGCCTCCCCCGTGTTCAGTCCGATTTTCGTGCATTTCGAACCGTGGGAAGCGGCCCAAAAGGGGATGGGAGTGAATGTGACTGCTCATACCGACTTTGGCGCTTCCGAGCCTGGTAGCTCAGCCGGGTTTGATCCGGCGGTTCTGCCGACGGTCTCGTCTTCGAGGCGGCTCCCTCCCCCGTGTACAGGCCGATTTTCATGCATTTCGTACCGTGGGAAGTGGTCCAAAAGGGAATGGGGGTGGACGTGACTGCTCATACCGACATCGAGACTTGTAAGCCGTGTAGCTCGGCCGGGTTTGATCCGGCGGGTCTGCCGACGGTCTCGTCTTCGAGAGGGGGGCCTCCCCCGTGTACAGGCCGATTTTCGTGCATTTCCAACGGTGGGAAGAGGTTCAAAAGGGGATGGGGGTGAATGTGACTGCTCAACCCGACTCTGAGGCTTCTAACCCGGGTAGCTCGGCCGGGTTTGATCCGGCGGTTCTGCCGACGGTCTCGTCTTCGAGGCCGGTGCCTCCCCCGTGTACAGGCCGATTTTCGTGCATTTCCAACGGTGGGAAGTGGTCCAAAAGGGAATGGGGGTGAATGTGACTGCTCATACCGACTTTGAGACTTTTAAGCCGGGTAGCTCAGCCGGGTTTGACCCGGCGGTTCTGCCGACGGCCTCGCCTTCGAGGGGGGAGCGTCCCCCGTGTTCAGGCCGAATTTTGTGCATTTCGAACCGTGGGAAGTTGCCCAAAAGTCGATGGGAGTGAATGTGACTGCTCAACCCGACTTTGAGACTTGTAAGCCGGGTAGCTCAGCCGGGTTTGACCCGGCGGTTCTGCCGACGGTCTCGTCTTCGAGGCGGGTGCCTCCCCCGTGTACAGGCCGATTTTCATGCATTTCGTACCGTGGGAAGCGGTCCAAAAGGGGATGGGAGTGAACGTGACTGCTCATACCGACTTTGGCGCTTCCGAGCCGGGTAGCTCAGCCGGGTTTGACCCGGCGGTTCTGCCGACGGTCTCGTCTTCGAGGCGGGTGCCTCTCCCGTGTACAGGCCGATTTTCGTGCATTTCCAACCGTGGGAAGTGGTCCAAAAGGGAATGGGGGTGGACGTGACTGCTCAACCCGGCTTTGAGACTTGTAAGCCGGGTAGCTCAGCCGGGTTTGACCCGGCGGTTCTGCCGACGGTCCCGCCTTCGAGGGCGGACCCTCCCCCGTGTACAGGCCGATTTTCGTGCATTTCCAACGGTGGGAAGAGGTCCAAAAGGGGATGGGAGTGAACGTGACTGCTCAACCCGACTCTGAGGCTTCTAACCCGGGTAGCTCGGCCGGGTTTGACCCGTCGATTCTGCCGATGGTCTCGTTTTGGAGGGGGGAGCCTCCCCCGTGTTCAGTCCGATTTTCGTGCATTTCGAACCGTGGGAAGCGGCCCAAAAGGGGATGGGAGTGAATGTGACTGCTCATACCGACTTTGGCGCTTCCGAGCCTGGTAGCTCAGCCGGGTTTGATCCGGCGGTTCTGCCGACGGTCTCGTCTTCGAGGCGGCTCCCTCCCCCGTGTACAGGCCGATTTTCATGCATTTCGTACCGTGGGAAGTGGTCCAAAAGGGAATGGGGGTGGACGTGACTGCTCATACCGACATCGAGACTTGTAAGCCGTGTAGCTCGGCCGGGTTTGATCCGTCGGGTCTGCCGACGGTCTCGTCTTCGAGAGGGGGGCCTCCCCCGTGTACAGGCCGATTTTCGTGCATTTCCAACGGTGGGAAGAGGTTCAAAAGGGGATGGGGGTGAATGTGACTGCTCAACCCGACTCTGAGGCTTCTAACCCGGGTAGCTCGGCCGGGTTTGATCCGGCGGTTCTGCCGACGGTCTCGTCTTCGAGGCCGGTGCCTCCCCCGTGTACAGGCCGATTTTCGTGCATTTCCAACGGTGGGAAGTGGTCCAAAAGGGAATGGGGGTGGACGTGTCTGCTCATACCGACTTTGAGACTTGTAAGCCGGGTAGCTCAGCCGGGTTTGTTCCGGCGGTTCTGCCGACGGTCTCGTCATCGAGGGGGGAGCCTCCCCCGTGTCCAGGCCGATTTTCATGCATTTCCAACCGTGGGAAGTGGTCCAAAAGGGAATGGGGGTGAATGTGACTGCTCATACCGACTTTGAGACTTTTAAGCCGGGTAGCTCAGCCGGGTTTGACCCGGCGGTTCTGCCGACGGCCTCGCCTTCGAGGGGGGAGCGTCCCCCGTGTTCAGGCCGAATTTTGTGCATTTCGAACCGTGGGAAGTTGCCCAAAAGTCGATGGGAGTGAATGTGACTGCTCAACCCGACTTTGAGACTTGTAAGCCGGGTAGCTCAGCCGGGTTTGACCCGGCGGTTCTGCCGACGGTCTCGTCTTCGAGGCGGGTGCCTCCCCCGTGTACAGGCCGATTTTCATGCATTTCGTACCGTGGGAAGCGGTCCAAAAGGGGATGGGAGTGAACGTGACTGCTCATACCGACTTTGGCGCTTCCGAGCCGGGTAGCTCAGCCGGGTTTGACCCGGCGGTTCTGCCGACGGTCTCGTCTTCGAGGCCGGTGCCTCCCCCGTGTACAGGCCGATTTCCGTGCATTTCCAACGGTGGGAAGAGGTTCAAAAGGGGATGGGAGTGAATGTGACTGCTCAACCCGACTCTGAGGCTTCTAACCCGGGTAGCTCGGCCGGGTTTGATCCGGCGGTTCTGCCGACGGTCTCGTCTTCGAGGCCGGTGCCTCCCCCGTGTACAGGCCGATTTTCGTGCATTTCCAACGGTGGGAAGAGGTTCAAAAGGGGATGGGGGTGAATGCGACTGCTCAACCCGACTCTGAGGCTTCTAACCCGGGTAGCCCGGCCGGGTTTGACCCGGCGGTTCTGCCGTCGGTCTCGCCTTCGAGGGCGGAGCCTCCCCCGTGTACAGGCCGATTTTCATGCATTTGCAACGGTGGGAAGTTGCCCAAAAGTCGATGGGAGTGAATGTGACTGCTCAACCCGACTTTGAGACTTTTAAGCCGGGTAGCTCAGCCGGGTTTGACCCGGCGGTTCTGCCGACGGTCTCGCCTTCGAGGGGGGAGCCTCCCCCGTGTACAGGCCGATTTTCGTGCATTTCCAACGGTGGGAAGAGGTTCAAAAGGGGATGGGAGTGAATGTGACTGCTCAACCCGACTCTGAGGCTTCTAACCCGGGTAGCTCGGCCGGGTTTGATCCGGCGGTTCTGCCGACGGTCTCGTCTTCGAGGCCGGTGCCTCCCCCGTGTACAGGCCGATTTTCGTGCATTTCCAACGGTGGGAAGTGGTCCAAAAGGGAATGGGGGTGGACGTGTCTGCTCATACCGACTTTGAGACTTGTAAGCCGGGTAGCTCAGCCGGGTTTGTTCCGGCGGTTCTGCCGACGGTCTCGTCATCGAGGGGGGAGCCTCCCCCGTGTCCAGGCCGATTTTCATGCATTTCCAACCGTGGGAAGTGGTCCAAAAGGGAATGGGGGTGAATGTGACTGCTCATACCGACTTTGAGACTTTTAAGCCGGGTAGCTCAGCCGGGTTTGACCCGGCGGTTCTGCCGACGGCCTCGCCTTCGAGGGGGGAGCGTCCCCCGTGTTCAGGCCGAATTTTGTGCATTTCGAACCGTGGGAAGTTGCCCAAAAGTCGATGGGAGTGAATGTGACTGCTCAACCCGACTTTGAGACTTGTAAGCCGGGTAGCTCAGCCGGGTTTGACCCGGCGGTTCTGCCGACGGTCTCGTCTTCGAGGCGGGTGCCTCCCCCGTGTACAGGCCGATTTTCATGCATTTCGTACCGTGGGAAGCGGTCCAAAAGGGGATGGGAGTGAACGTGACTGCTCATACCGACTTTGGCGCTTCCGAGCCGGGTAGCTCAGCCGGGTTTGACCCGGCGGTTCTGCCGACGGTCTCGTCTTCGAGGCGGGTGCCTCTCCCGTGTACAGGCCGATTTTCGTGCATTTCCAACCGTGGGAAGTGGTCCAAAAGGGAATGGGGGTGGACGTGACTGCTCAACCCGGCTTTGAGACTTGTAAGCCGGGTAGCTCAGCCGGGTTTGACCCGGCGGTTCTGCCGACGGTCCCGCCTTCGAGGGCGGACCCTCCCCCGTGTACAGGCCGATTTTCGTGCATTTCCAACGGTGGGAAGAGGTCCAAAAGGGGATGGGAGTGAACGTGACTGCTCAACCCGACTCTGAGGCTTCTAACCCGGGTAGCTCGGCCGGGTTTGACCCGTCGATTCTGCCGATGGTCTCGTTTTGGAGGGGGGAGCCTCCCCCGTGTTCAGTCCGATTTTCGTGCATTTCGAACCGTGGGAAGCGGCCCAAAAGGGGATGGGAGTGAATGTGACTGCTCATACCGACTTTGGCGCTTCCGAGCCTGGTAGCTCAGCCGGGTTTGATCCGGCGGTTCTGCCGACGGTCTCGTCTTCGAGGCGGCTCCCTCCCCCGTGTACAGGCCGATTTTCATGCATTTCGTACCGTGGGAAGTGGTCCAAAAGGGAATGGGGGTGGACGTGACTGCTCATACCGACATCGAGACTTGTAAGCCGTGTAGCTCGGCCGGGTTTGATCCGTCGGGTCTGCCGACGGTCTCGTCTTCGAGAGGGGGGCCTCCCCCGTGTACAGGCCGATTTTCGTGCATTTCCAACGGTGGGAAGAGGTTCAAAAGGGGATGGGGGTGAATGTGACTGCTCAACCCGACTCTGAGGCTTCTAACCCGGGTAGCTCGGCCGGGTTTGATCCGGCGGTTCTGCCGACGGTCTCGTCTTCGAGGCCGGTGCCTCCCCCGTGTACAGGCCGATTTTCGTGCATTTCCAACGGTGGGAAGTGGTCCAAAAGGGAATGGGGGTGGACGTGTCTGCTCATACCGACTTTGAGACTTGTAAGCCGGGTAGCTCAGCCGGGTTTGTTCCGGCGGTTCTGCTGACGGTCTCGTCATCGAGGGGGGAGCCTCCCCCGTGTCCAGGCCGATTTTCATGCATTTCCAACCGTGGGAAGTGGTCCAAAAGGGAATGGGGGTGAATGTGACTGCTCATACCGACTTTGAGACTTTTAAGCCGGGTAGCTCAGCCGGGTTTGACCCGGCGGTTCTGCCGACGGCCTCGCCTTCGAGGGGGGAGCGTCCCCCGTGTTCAGGCCGAATTTTGTGCATTTCGAACCGTGGGAAGTTGCCCAAAAGTCGATGGGAGTGAATGTGACTGCTCAACCCGACTTTGAGACTTGTAAGCCGGGTAGCTCAGCCGGGTTTGACCCGGCGGTTCTGCCGACGGTCTCGTCTTCGAGGCGGGTGCCTCCCCCGTGTACAGGCCGATTTTCATGCATTTCGTACCGTGGGAAGCGGTCCAAAAGGGGATGGGAGTGAACGTGACTGCTCATACCGACTTTGGCGCTTCCGAGCCGGGTAGCTCAGCCGGGTTTGACCCGGCGGTTCTGCCGACGGTCTCGTCTTCGAGGCGGGTGCCTCTCCCGTGTACAGGCCGATTTTCGTGCATTTCCAACCGTGGGAAGTGGTCCAAAAGGGAATGGGGGTGGACGTGACTGCTCAACCCGGCTTTGAGACTTGTAAGCCGGGTAGCTCAGCCGGGTTTGACCCGGCGGTTCTGCCGACGGTCCCGCCTTCGAGGGCGGACCCTCCCCCGTGTACAGGCCGATTTTCGTGCATTTCCAACGGTGGGAAGAGGTCCAAAAGGGGATGGGAGTGAACGTGACTGCTCAACCCGACTCTGAGGCTTCTAACCCGGGTAGCTCGGCCGGGTTTGACCCGTCGATTCTGCCGATGGTCTCGTTTTGGAGGGGGGAGCCTCCCCCGTGTTCAGTCCGATTTTCGTGCATTTCGAACCGTGGGAAGCGGCCCAAAAGGGGATGGGAGTGAATGTGACTGCTCATACCGACTTTGGCGCTTCCGAGCCTGGTAGCTCAGCCGGGTTTGATCCGGCGGTTCTGCCGACGGTCTCGTCTTCGAGGCGGCTCCCTCCCCCGTGTACAGGCCGATTTTCATGCATTTCGTACCGTGGGAAGTGGTCCAAAAGGGAATGGGGGTGGACGTGACTGCTCATACCGACATCGAGACTTGTAAGCCGTGTAGCTCGGCCGGGTTTGATCCGGCGGGTCTGCCGACGGTCTCGTCTTCGAGAGGGGGGCCTCCCCCGTGTACAGGCCGATTTTCGTGCATTTCCAACGGTGGGAAGAGGTTCAAAAGGGGATGGGGGTGAATGTGACTGCTCAACCCGACTCTGAGGCTTCTAACCCGGGTAGCTCGGCCGGGTTTGATCCGGCGGTTCTGCCGACGGTCTCGTCTTCGAGGCCGGTGCCTCCCCCGTGTACAGGCCGATTTTCGTGCATTTCCAACGGTGGGAAGTGGTCCAAAAGGGAATGGGGGTGAATGTGACTGCTCATACCGACTTTGAGACTTTTAAGCCGGGTAGCTCAGCCGGGTTTGACCCGGCGGTTCTGCCGACGGCCTCGCCTTCGAGGGGGGAGCGTCCCCCGTGTTCAGGCCGAATTTTGTGCATTTCGAACCGTGGGAAGTTGCCCAAAAGTCGATGGGAGTGAATGTGACTGCTCAACCCGACTTTGAGACTTGTAAGCCGGGTAGCTCAGCCGGGTTTGACCCGGCGGTTCTGCCGACGGTCTCGTCTTCGAGGCGGGTGCCTCCCCCGTGTACAGGCCGATTTTCATGCATTTCGTACCGTGGGAAGCGGTCCAAAAGGGGATGGGAGTGAACGTGACTGCTCATACCGACTTTGGCGCTTCCGAGCCGGGTAGCTCAGCCGGGTTTGACCCGGCGGTTCTGCCGACGGTCTCGTCTTCGAGGCGGGTGCCTCTCCCGTGTACAGGCCGATTTTCGTGCATTTCCAACCGTGGGAAGTGGTCCAAAAGGGAATGGGGGTGGACGTGACTGCTCAACCCGGCTTTGAGACTTGTAAGCCGGGTAGCTCAGCCGGGTTTGACCCGGCGGTTCTGCCGACGGTCCCGCCTTCGAGGGCGGACCCTCCCCCGTGTACAGGCCGATTTTCGTGCATTTCCAACGGTGGGAAGAGGTCCAAAAGGGGATGGGAGTGAACGTGACTGCTCAACCCGACTCTGAGGCTTCTAACCCGGGTAGCTCGGCCGGGTTTGACCCGTCGATTCTGCCGATGGTCTCGTTTTGGAGGGGGGAGCCTCCCCCGTGTTCAGTCCGATTTTCGTGCATTTCGAACCGTGGGAAGCGGCCCAAAAGGGGATGGGAGTGAATGTGACTGCTCATACCGACTTTGGCGCTTCCGAGCCTGGTAGCTCAGCCGGGTTTGACCCGGCGGTTCTGCCGACGGTCTCGTCTTCGAGGCGGGTGCCTCCCCCGTGTACAGGCCGATTTTCATGCATTTCGTACCGTGGGAAGCGGTCCAAAAGGGGATGGGAGTGAACGTGACTGCTCATACCGACTTTGGCGCTTCCGAGCCGGGTAGCTCAGCCGGGTTTGACCCGGCGGTTCTGCCGACGGTCTCGTCTTCGAGGCGGGTGCCTCTCCCGTGTACAGGCCGATTTTCGTGCATTTCCAACCGTGGGAAGTGGTCCAAAAGGGAATGGGGGTGGACGTGACTGCTCAACCCGGCTTTGAGACTTGTAAGCCGGGTAGCTCAGCCGGGTTTGACCCGGCGGTTCTGCCGACGGTCCCGCCTTCGAGGGCGGACCCTCCCCCGTGTACAGGCCGATTTTCGTGCATTTCCAACGGTGGGAAGAGGTCCAAAAGGGGATGGGAGTGAACGTGACTGCTCAACCCGACTCTGAGGCTTCTAACCCGGGTAGCTCGGCCGGGTTTGACCCGTCGATTCTGCCGATGGTCTCGTTTTGGAGGGGGGAGCCTCCCCCGTGTTCAGTCCGATTTTCGTGCATTTCGAACCGTGGGAAGCGGCCCAAAAGGGGATGGGAGTGAATGTGACTGCTCATACCGACTTTGGCGCTTCCGAGCCTGGTAGCTCAGCCGGGTTTGATCCGGCGGTTCTGCCGACGGTCTCGTCTTCGAGGCGGCTCCCTCCCCCGTGTACAGGCCGATTTTCATGCATTTCGTACCGTGGGAAGTGGTCCAAAAGGGAATGGGGGTGGACGTGACTGCTCATACCG
Source organism: Chiloscyllium punctatum (assembly GCF_047496795.1). Taxonomy (NCBI): domain Eukaryota; kingdom Metazoa; phylum Chordata; class Chondrichthyes; order Orectolobiformes; family Hemiscylliidae; genus Chiloscyllium; species Chiloscyllium punctatum. The sequence continues at coordinate 39,800 of NW_027310273.1, forward strand.
ACATCGAGACTTGTAAGCCGTGTAGCTCGGCCGGGTTTGATCCGTCGGGTCTGCCGACGGTCTCGTCTTCGAGAGGGGGGCCTCCCCCGTGTACAGGCCGATTTTCGTGCATTTCCAACGGTGGGAAGAGGTTCAAAAGGGGATGGGGGTGAATGTGACTGCTCAACCCGACTCTGAGGCTTCTAACCCGGGTAGCTCGGCCGGGTTTGATCCGGCGGTTCTGCCGACGGTCTCGTCTTCGAGGCCGGTGCCTCCCCCGTGTACAGGCCGATTTTCGTGCATTTCCAACGGTGGGAAGTGGTCCAAAAGGGAATGGGGGTGGACGTGTCTGCTCATACCGACTTTGAGACTTGTAAGCCGGGTAGCTCAGCCGGGTTTGTTCCGGCGGTTCTGCCGACGGTCTCGTCATCGAGGGGGGAGCCTCCCCCGTGTCCAGGCCGATTTTCATGCATTTCCAACCGTGGGAAGTGGTCCAAAAGGGAATGGGGGTGAATGTGACTGCTCATACCGACTTTGAGACTTTTAAGCCGGGTAGCTCAGCCGGGTTTGACCCGGCGGTTCTGCCGACGGCCTCGCCTTCGAGGGGGGAGCGTCCCCCGTGTTCAGGCCGAATTTTGTGCATTTCGAACCGTGGGAAGTTGCCCAAAAGTCGATGGGAGTGAATGTGACTGCTCAACCCGACTTTGAGACTTGTAAGCCGGGTAGCTCAGCCGGGTTTGACCCGGCGGTTCTGCCGACGGTCTCGTCTTCGAGGCGGGTGCCTCCCCCGTGTACAGGCCGATTTTCATGCATTTCGTACCGTGGGAAGCGGTCCAAAAGGGGATGGGAGTGAACGTGACTGCTCATACCGACTTTGGCGCTTCCGAGCCGGGTAGCTCAGCCGGGTTTGACCCGGCGGTTCTGCCGACGGTCTCGTCTTCGAGGCGGGTGCCTCTCCCGTGTACAGGCCGATTTTCGTGCATTTCCAACCGTGGGAAGTGGTCCAAAAGGGAATGGGGGTGGACGTGACTGCTCAACCCGGCTTTGAGACTTGTAAGCCGGGTAGCTCAGCCGGGTTTGACCCGGCGGTTCTGCCGACGGTCCCGCCTTCGAGGGCGGACCCTCCCCCGTGTACAGGCCGATTTTCGTGCATTTCCAACGGTGGGAAGAGGTCCAAAAGGGGATGGGAGTGAACGTGACTGCTCAACCCGACTCTGAGGCTTCTAACCCGGGTAGCTCGGCCGGGTTTGACCCGTCGATTCTGCCGATGGTCTCGTTTTGGAGGGGGGAGCCTCCCCCGTGTTCAGTCCGATTTTCGTGCATTTCGAACCGTGGGAAGCGGCCCAAAAGGGGATGGGAGTGAATGTGACTGCTCATACCGACTTTGGCGCTTCCGAGCCTGGTAGCTCAGCCGGGTTTGATCCGGCGGTTCTGCCGACGGTCTCGTCTTCGAGGCGGCTCCCTCCCCCGTGTACAGGCCGATTTTCATGCATTTCGTACCGTGGGAAGTGGTCCAAAAGGGAATGGGGGTGGACGTGACTGCTCATACCGACATCGAGACTTGTAAGCCGTGTAGCTCGGCCGGGTTTGATCCGGCGGGTCTGCCGACGGTCTCGTCTTCGAGAGGGGGGCCTCCCCCGTGTACAGGCCGATTTTCGTGCATTTCCAACGGTGGGAAGAGGTTCAAAAGGGGATGGGGGTGAATGTGACTGCTCAACCCGACTCTGAGGCTTCTAACCCGGGTAGCTCGGCCGGGTTTGATCCGGCGGTTCTGCCGACGGTCTCGTCTTCGAGGCCGGTGCCTCCCCCGTGTACAGGCCGATTTTCGTGCATTTCCAACGGTGGGAAGTGGTCCAAAAGGGAATGGGGGTGGACGTGTCTGCTCATACCGACTTTGAGACTTGTAAGCCGGGTAGCTCAGCCGGGTTTGTTCCGGCGGTTCTGCCGACGGTCTCGTCATCGAGGGGGGAGCCTCCCCCGTGTCCAGGCCGATTTTCATGCATTTCCAACCGTGGGAAGTGGTCCAAAAGGGAATGGGGGTGAATGTGACTGCTCATACCGACTTTGAGACTTTTAAGCCGGGTAGCTCAGCCGGGTTTGACCCGGCGATTCTGCCGACGGCCTCGCCTTCGAGGGGGGAGCGTCCCCCGTGTTCAGGCCGAATTTTGTGCATTTCGAACCGTGGGAAGTTGCCCAAAAGTCGATGGGAGTGAATGTGACTGCTCAACCCGACTTTGAGACTTGTAAGCCGGGTAGCTCAGCCGGGTTTGACCCGGCGGTTCTGCCGACGGTCTCGTCTTCGAGGCGGGTGCCTCCCCCGTGTACAGGCCGATTTTCATGCATTTCGTACCGTGGGAAGCGGTCCAAAAGGGGATGGGAGTGAACGTGACTGCTCATACCGACTTTGGCGCTTCCGAGCCGGGTAGCTCAGCCGGGTTTGACCCGGCGGTTCTGCCGACGGTCTCGTCTTCGAGGCGGGTGCCTCTCCCGTGTACAGGCCGATTTTCGTGCATTTCCAACCGTGGGAAGTGGTCCAAAAGGGAATGGGGGTGGACGTGACTGCTCAACCCGGCTTTGAGACTTGTAAGCCGGGTAGCTCAGCCGGGTTTGACCCGGCGGTTCTGCCGACGGTCCCGCCTTCGAGGGCGGACCCTCCCCCGTGTACAGGCCGATTTTCGTGCATTTCCAACGGTGGGAAGAGGTCCAAAAGGGGATGGGAGTGAACGTGACTGCTCAACCCGACTCTGAGGCTTCTAACCCGGGTAGCTCGGCCGGGTTTGACCCGTCGATTCTGCCGATGGTCTCGTTTTGGAGGGGGGAGCCTCCCCCGTGTTCAGTCCGATTTTCGTGCATTTCGAACCGTGGGAAGCGGCCCAAAAGGGGATGGGAGTGAATGTGACTGCTCATACCGACTTTGGCGCTTCCGAGCCTGGTAGCTCAGCCGGGTTTGATCCGGCGGTTCTGCCGACGGTCTCGTCTTCGAGGCGGCTCCCTCCCCCGTGTACAGGCCGATTTTCATGCATTTCGTACCGTGGGAAGTGGTCCAAAAGGGAATGGGGGTGGACGTGACTGCTCATACCGACATCGAGACTTGTAAGCCGTGTAGCTCGGCCGGGTTTGATCCGGCGGGTCTGCCGACGGTCTCGTCTTCGAGAGGGGGGCCTCCCCCGTGTACAGGCCGATTTTCGTGCATTTCCAACGGTGGGAAGAGGTTCAAAAGGGGATGGGGGTGAATGTGACTGCTCAACCCGACTCTGAGGCTTCTAACCCGGGTAGCTCGGCCGGGTTTGATCCGGCGGTTCTGCCGACGGTCTCGTCTTCGAGGCCGGTGCCTCCCCCGTGTACAGGCCGATTTTCGTGCATTTCCAACGGTGGGAAGTGGTCCAAAAGGGAATGGGGGTGGACGTGTCTGCTCATACCGACTTTGAGACTTGTAAGCCGGGTAGCTCAGCCGGGTTTGTTCCGGCGGTTCTGCCGACGGTCTCGTCATCGAGGGGGGAGCCTCCCCCGTGTCCAGGCCGATTTTCATGCATTTCCAACCGTGGGAAGTGGTCCAAAAGGGAATGGGGGTGAATGTGACTGCTCATACCGACTTTGAGACTTTTAAGCCGGGTAGCTCAGCCGGGTTTGACCCGGCGGTTCTGCCGACGGCCTCGCCTTCGAGGGGGGAGCGTCCCCCGTGTTCAGGCCGAATTTTGTGCATTTCGAACCGTGGGAAGTTGCCCAAAAGTCGATGGGAGTGAATGTGACTGCTCAACCCGACTTTGAGACTTGTAAGCCGGGTAGCTCAGCCGGGTTTGACCCGGCGGTTCTGCCGACGGTCTCGTCTTCGAGGCGGGTGCCTCCCCCGTGTACAGGCCGATTTTCATGCATTTCGTACCGTGGGAAGCGGTCCAAAAGGGGATGGGAGTGAACGTGACTGCTCATACCGACTTTGGCGCTTCCGAGCCGGGTAGCTCAGCCGGGTTTGACCCGGCGGTTCTGCCGACGGTCTCGTCTTCGAGGCGGGTGCCTCTCCCGTGTACAGGCCGATTTTCGTGCATTTCCAACCGTGGGAAGTGGTCCAAAAGGGAATGGGGGTGGACGTGACTGCTCAACCCGGCTTTGAGACTTGTAAGCCGGGTAGCTCAGCCGGGTTTGACCCGGCGGTTCTGCCGACGGTCCCGCCTTCGAGGGCGGACCCTCCCCCGTGTACAGGCCGATTTTCGTGCATTTCCAACGGTGGGAAGAGGTCCAAAAGGGGATGGGAGTGAACGTGACTGCTCAACCCGACTCTGAGGCTTCTAACCCGGGTAGCTCGGCCGGGTTTGACCCGTCGATTCTGCCGATGGTCTCGTTTTGGAGGGGGGAGCCTCCCCCGTGTTCAGTCCGATTTTCGTGCATTTCGAACCGTGGGAAGCGGCCCAAAAGGGGATGGGAGTGAATGTGACTGCTCATACCGACTTTGGCGCTTCCGAGCCTGGTAGCTCAGCCGGGTTTGATCCGGCGGTTCTGCCGACGGTCTCGTCTTCGAGGCGGCTCCCTCCCCCGTGTACAGGCCGATTTTCATGCATTTCGTACCGTGGGAAGTGGTCCAAAAGGGAATGGGGGTGGACGTGACTGCTCATACCGACATCGAGACTTGTAAGCCGTGTAGCTCGGCCGGGTTTGATCCGTCGGGTCTGCCGACGGTCTCGTCTTCGAGAGGGGGGCCTCCCCCGTGTACAGGCCGATTTTCGTGCATTTCCAACGGTGGGAAGAGGTTCAAAAGGGGATGGGGGTGAATGTGACTGCTCAACCCGACTCTGAGGCTTCTAACCCGGGTAGCTCGGCCGGGTTTGATCCGGCGGTTCTGCCGACGGTCTCGTCTTCGAGGCCGGTGCCTCCCCCGTGTACAGGCCGATTTTCGTGCATTTCCAACGGTGGGAAGTGGTCCAAAAGGGAATGGGGGTGGACGTGTCTGCTCATACCGACTTTGAGACTTGTAAGCCGGGTAGCTCAGCCGGGTTTGTTCCGGCGGTTCTGCCGACGGTCTCGTCATCGAGGGGGGAGCCTCCCCCGTGTCCAGGCCGATTTTCATGCATTTCCAACCGTGGGAAGTGGTCCAAAAGGGAATGGGGGTGAATGTGACTGCTCATACCGACTTTGAGACTTTTAAGCCGGGTAGCTCAGCCGGGTTTGACCCGGCGGTTCTGCCGACGGCCTCGCCTTCGAGGGGGGAGCGTCCCCCGTGTTCAGGCCGAATTTTGTGCATTTCGAACCGTGGGAAGTTGCCCAAAAGTCGATGGGAGTGAATGTGACTGCTCAACCCGACTTTGAGACTTGTAAGCCGGGTAGCTCAGCCGGGTTTGACCCGGCGGTTCTGCCGACGGTCTCGTCTTCGAGGCGGGTGCCTCCCCCGTGTACAGGCCGATTTTCATGCATTTCGTACCGTGGGAAGCGGTCCAAAAGGGGATGGGAGTGAACGTGACTGCTCATACCGACTTTGGCGCTTCCGAGCCGGGTAGCTCAGCCGGGTTTGACCCGGCGGTTCTGCCGACGGTCTCGTCTTCGAGGCGGGTGCCTCTCCCGTGTACAGGCCGATTTTCGTGCATTTCCAACCGTGGGAAGTGGTCCAAAAGGGAATGGGGGTGGACGTGACTGCTCAACCCGGCTTTGAGACTTGTAAGCCGGGTAGCTCAGCCGGGTTTGACCCGGCGGTTCTGCCGACGGTCCCGCCTTCGAGGGCGGACCCTCCCCCGTGTACAGGCCGATTTTCGTGCATTTCCAACGGTGGGAAGAGGTCCAAAAGGGGATGGGAGTGAACGTGACTGCTCAACCCGACTCTGAGGCTTCTAACCCGGGTAGCTCGGCCGGGTTTGACCCGTCGATTCTGCCGATGGTCTCGTTTTGGAGGGGGGAGCCTCCCCCGTGTTCAGTCCGATTTTCGTGCATTTCGAACCGTGGGAAGCGGCCCAAAAGGGGATGGGAGTGAATGTGACTGCTCATACCGACTTTGGCGCTTCCGAGCCTGGTAGCTCAGCCGGGTTTGATCCGGCGGTTCTGCCGACGGTCTCGTCTTCGAGGCGGCTCCCTCCCCCGTGTACAGGCCGATTTTCATGCATTTCGTACCGTGGGAAGTGGTCCAAAAGGGAATGGGGGTGGACGTGACTGCTCATACCGACATCGAGACTTGTAAGCCGTGTAGCTCGGCCGGGTTTGATCCGGCGGGTCTGCCGACGGTCTCGTCTTCGAGAGGGGGGCCTCCCCCGTGTACAGGCCGATTTTCGTGCATTTCCAACGGTGGGAAGAGGTTCAAAAGGGGATGGGGGTGAATGTGACTGCTCAACCCGACTCTGAGGCTTCTAACCCGGGTAGCTCGGCCGGGTTTGATCCGGCGGTTCTGCCGACGGTCTCGTCTTCGAGGCCGGTGCCTCCCCCGTGTACAGGCCGATTTTCGTGCATTTCCAACGGTGGGAAGTGGTCCAAAAGGGAATGGGGGTGGACGTGTCTGCTCATACCGACTTTGAGACTTGTAAGCCGGGTAGCTCAGCCGGGTTTGTTCCGGCGGTTCTGCCGACGGTCTCGTCATCGAGGGGGGAGCCTCCCCCGTGTCCAGGCCGATTTTCATGCATTTCCAACCGTGGGAAGTGGTCCAAAAGGGAATGGGGGTGAATGTGACTGCTCATACCGACTTTGAGACTTTTAAGCCGGGTAGCTCAGCCGGGTTTGACCCGGCGATTCTGCCGACGGCCTCGCCTTCGAGGGGGGAGCGTCCCCCGTGTTCAGGCCGAATTTTGTGCATTTCGAACCGTGGGAAGTTGCCCAAAAGTCGATGGGAGTGAATGTGACTGCTCAACCCGACTTTGAGACTTGTAAGCCGGGTAGCTCAGCCGGGTTTGACCCGGCGGTTCTGCCGACGGTCTCGTCTTCGAGGCGGGTGCCTCCCCCGTGTACAGGCCGATTTTCATGCATTTCGTACCGTGGGAAGCGGTCCAAAAGGGGATGGGAGTGAACGTGACTGCTCATACCGACTTTGGCGCTTCCGAGCCGGGTAGCTCAGCCGGGTTTGACCCGGCGGTTCTGCCGACGGTCTCGTCTTCGAGGCGGGTGCCTCTCCCGTGTACAGGCCGATTTTCGTGCATTTCCAACCGTGGGAAGTGGTCCAAAAGGGAATGGGGGTGGACGTGACTGCTCAACCCGGCTTTGAGACTTGTAAGCCGGGTAGCTCAGCCGGGTTTGACCCGGCGGTTCTGCCGACGGTCCCGCCTTCGAGGGCGGACCCTCCCCCGTGTACAGGCCGATTTTCGTGCATTTCCAACGGTGGGAAGAGGTCCAAAAGGGGATGGGAGTGAACGTGACTGCTCAACCCGACTCTGAGGCTTCTAACCCGGGTAGCTCGGCCGGGTTTGACCCGTCGATTCTGCCGATGGTCTCGTTTTGGAGGGGGGAGCCTCCCCCGTGTTCAGTCCGATTTTCGTGCATTTCGAACCGTGGGAAGCGGCCCAAAAGGGGATGGGAGTGAATGTGACTGCTCATACCGACTTTGGCGCTTCCGAGCCTGGTAGCTCAGCCGGGTTTGATCCGGCGGTTCTGCCGACGGTCTCGTCTTCGAGGCGGCTCCCTCCCCCGTGTACAGGCCGATTTTCATGCATTTCGTACCGTGGGAAGTGGTCCAAAAGGGAATGGGGGTGGACGTGACTGCTCATACCGACATCGAGACTTGTAAGCCGTGTAGCTCGGCCGGGTTTGATCCGGCGGGTCTGCCGACGGTCTCGTCTTCGAGAGGGGGGCCTCCCCCGTGTACAGGCCGATTTTCGTGCATTTCCAACGGTGGGAAGAGGTTCAAAAGGGGATGGGGGTGAATGTGACTGCTCAACCCGACTCTGAGGCTTCTAACCCGGGTAGCTCGGCCGGGTTTGATCCGGCGGTTCTGCCGACGGTCTCGTCTTCGAGGCCGGTGCCTCCCCCGTGTACAGGCCGATTTTCGTGCATTTCCAACGGTGGGAAGTGGTCCAAAAGGGAATGGGGGTGGACGTGTCTGCTCATACCGACTTTGAGACTTGTAAGCCGGGTAGCTCAGCCGGGTTTGTTCCGGCGGTTCTGCCGACGGTCTCGTCATCGAGGGGGGAGCCTCCCCCGTGTCCAGGCCGATTTTCATGCATTTCCAACCGTGGGAAGTGGTCCAAAAGGGAATGGGGGTGAATGTGACTGCTCATACCGACTTTGAGACTTTTAAGCCGGGTAGCTCAGCCGGGTTTGACCCGGCGGTTCTGCCGACGGCCTCGCCTTCGAGGGGGGAGCGTCCCCCGTGTTCAGGCCGAATTTTGTGCATTTCGAACCGTGGGAAGTTGCCCAAAAGTCGATGGGAGTGAATGTGACTGCTCAACCCGACTTTGAGACTTGTAAGCCGGGTAGCTCAGCCGGGTTTGACCCGGCGGTTCTGCCGACGGTCTCGTCTTCGAGGCGGGTGCCTCCCCCGTGTACAGGCCGATTTTCATGCATTTCGTACCGTGGGAAGCGGTCCAAAAGGGGATGGGAGTGAACGTGACTGCTCATACCGACTTTGGCGCTTCCGAGCCGGGTAGCTCAGCCGGGTTTGACCCGGCGGTTCTGCCGACGGTCTCGTCTTCGAGGCGGGTGCCTCTCCCGTGTACAGGCCGATTTTCGTGCATTTCCAACCGTGGGAAGTGGTCCAAAAGGGAATGGGGGTGGACGTGACTGCTCAACCCGGCTTTGAGACTTGTAAGCCGGGTAGCTCAGCCGGGTTTGACCCGGCGGTTCTGCCGACGGTCCCGCCTTCGAGGGCGGACCCTCCCCCGTGTACAGGCCGATTTTCGTGCATTTCCAACGGTGGGAAGAGGTCCAAAAGGGGATGGGAGTGAACGTGACTGCTCAACCCGACTCTGAGGCTTCTAACCCGGGTAGCTCGGCCGGGTTTGACCCGTCGATTCTGCCGATGGTCTCGTTTTGGAGGGGGGAGCCTCCCCCGTGTTCAGTCCGATTTTCGTGCATTTCGAACCGTGGGAAGCGGCCCAAAAGGGGATGGGAGTGAATGTGACTGCTCATACCGACTTTGGCGCTTCCGAGCCTGGTAGCTCAGCCGGGTTTGATCCGGCGGTTCTGCCGACGGTCTCGTCTTCGAGGCGGCTCCCTCCCCCGTGTACAGGCCGATTTTCATGCATTTCGTACCGTGGGAAGTGGTCCAAAAGGGAATGGGGGTGGACGTGACTGCTCATACCGACATCGAGACTTGTAAGCCGTGTAGCTCGGCCGGGTTTGATCCGGCGGGTCTGCCGACGGTCTCGTCTTCGAGAGGGGGGCCTCCCCCGTGTACAGGCCGATTTTCGTGCATTTCCAACGGTGGGAAGAGGTTCAAAAGGGGATGGGGGTGAATGTGACTGCTCAACCCGACTCTGAGGCTTCTAACCCGGGTAGCTCGGCCGGGTTTGATCCGGCGGTTCTGCCGACGGTCTCGTCTTCGAGGCCGGTGCCTCCCCCGTGTACAGGCCGATTTTCGTGCATTTCCAACGGTGGGAAGTGGTCCAAAAGGGAATGGGGGTGGACGTGTCTGCTCATACCGACTTTGAGACTTGTAAGCCGGGTAGCTCAGCCGGGTTTGTTCCGGCGGTTCTGCTGACGGTCTCGTCATCGAGGGGGGAGCCTCCCCCGTGTCCAGGCCGATTTTCATGCATTTCCAACCGTGGGAAGTGGTCCAAAAGGGAATGGGGGTGAATGTGACTGCTCATACCGACTTTGAGACTTTTAAGCCGGGTAGCTCAGCCGGGTTTGACCCGGCGGTTCTGCCGACGGCCTCGCCTTCGAGGGGGGAGCGTCCCCCGTGTTCAGGCCGAATTTTGTGCATTTCGAACCGTGGGAAGTTGCCCAAAAGTCGATGGGAGTGAATGTGACTGCTCAACCCGACTTTGAGACTTGTAAGCCGGGTAGCTCAGCCGGGTTTGACCCGGCGGTTCTGCCGACGGTCTCGTCTTCGAGGCGGGTGCCTCCCCCGTGTACAGGCCGATTTTCATGCATTTCGTACCGTGGGAAGCGGTCCAAAAGGGGATGGGAGTGAACGTGACTGCTCATACCGACTTTGGCGCTTCCGAGCCGGGTAGCTCAGCCGGGTTTGACCCGGCGGTTCTGCCGACGGTCTCGTCTTCGAGGCGGGTGCCTCTCCCGTGTACAGGCCGATTTTCGTGCATTTCCAACCGTGGGAAGTGGTCCAAAAGGGAATGGGGGTGGACGTGACTGCTCAACCCGGCTTTGAGACTTGTAAGCCGGGTAGCTCAGCCGGGTTTGACCCGGCGGTTCTGCCGACGGTCCCGCCTTCGAGGGCGGACCCTCCCCCGTGTACAGGCCGATTTTCGTGCATTTCCAACGGTGGGAAGAGGTCCAAAAGGGGATGGGAGTGAACGTGACTGCTCAACCCGACTCTGAGGCTTCTAACCCGGGTAGCTCGGCCGGGTTTGACCCGTCGATTCTGCCGATGGTCTCGTTTTGGAGGGGGGAGCCTCCCCCGTGTTCAGTCCGATTTTCGTGCATTTCGAACCGTGGGAAGCGGCCCAAAAGGGGATGGGAGTGAATGTGACTGCTCATACCGACTTTGGCGCTTCCGAGCCTGGTAGCTCAGCCGGGTTTGATCCGGCGGTTCTGCCGACGGTCTCGTCTTCGAGGCGGCTCCCTCCCCCGTGTACAGGCCGATTTTCATGCATTTCGTACCGTGGGAAGTGGTCCAAAAGGGAATGGGGGTGGACGTGACTGCTCATACCGACATCGAGACTTGTAAGCCGTGTAGCTCGGCCGGGTTTGATCCGGCGGGTCTGCCGACGGTCTCGTCTTCGAGAGGGGGGCCTCCCCCGTGTACAGGCCGATTTTCGTGCATTTCCAACGGTGGGAAGAGGTTCAAAAGGGGATGGGGGTGAATGTGACTGCTCAACCCGACTCTGAGGCTTCTAACCCGGGTAGCTCGGCCGGGTTTGATCCGGCGGTTCTGCCGACGGTCTCGTCTTCGAGGCCGGTGCCTCCCCCGTGTACAGGCCGATTTTCGTGCATTTCCAACGGTGGGAAGTGGTCCAAAAGGGAATGGGGGTGAATGTGACTGCTCATACCGACTTTGAGACTTTTAAGCCGGGTAGCTCAGCCGGGTTTGACCCGGCGGTTCTGCCGACGGCCTCGCCTTCGAGGGGGGAGCGTCCCCCGTGTTCAGGCCGAATTTTGTGCATTTCGAACCGTGGGAAGTTGCCCAAAAGTCGATGGGAGTGAATGTGACTGCTCAACCCGACTTTGAGACTTGTAAGCCGGGTAGCTCAGCCGGGTTTGACCCGGCGGTTCTGCCGACGGTCTCGTCTTCGAGGCGGGTGCCTCCCCCGTGTACAGGCCGATTTTCATGCATTTCGTACCGTGGGAAGCGGTCCAAAAGGGGATGGGAGTGAACGTGACTGCTCATACCGACTTTGGCGCTTCCGAGCCGGGTAGCTCAGCCGGGTTTGACCCGGCGGTTCTGCCGACGGTCTCGTCTTCGAGGCGGGTGCCTCTCCCGTGTACAGGCCGATTTTCGTGCATTTCCAACCGTGGGAAGTGGTCCAAAAGGGAATGGGGGTGGACGTGACTGCTCAACCCGGCTTTGAGACTTGTAAGCCGGGTAGCTCAGCCGGGTTTGACCCGGCGGTTCTGCCGACGGTCCCGCCTTCGAGGGCGGACCCTCCCCCGTGTACAGGCCGATTTTCGTGCATTTCCAACGGTGGGAAGAGGTCCAAAAGGGGATGGGAGTGAACGTGACTGCTCAACCCGACTCTGAGGCTTCTAACCCGGGTAGCTCGGCCGGGTTTGACCCGTCGATTCTGCCGATGGTCTCGTTTTGGAGGGGGGAGCCTCCCCCGTGTTCAGTCCGATTTTCGTGCATTTCGAACCGTGGGAAGCGGCCCAAAAGGGGATGGGAGTGAATGTGACTGCTCATACCGACTTTGGCGCTTCCGAGCCTGGTAGCTCAGCCGGGTTTGACCCGGCGGTTCTGCCGACGGTCTCGTCTTCGAGGCGGGTGCCTCCCCCGTGTACAGGCCGATTTTCATGCATTTCGTACCGTGGGAAGCGGTCCAAAAGGGGATGGGAGTGAACGTGACTGCTCATACCGACTTTGGCGCTTCCGAGCCGGGTAGCTCAGCCGGGTTTGACCCGGCGGTTCTGCCGACGGTCTCGTCTTCGAGGCGGGTGCCTCTCCCGTGTACAGGCCGATTTTCGTGCATTTCCAACCGTGGGAAGTGGTCCAAAAGGGAATGGGGGTGGACGTGACTGCTCAACCCGGCTTTGAGACTTGTAAGCCGGGTAGCTCAGCCGGGTTTGACCCGGCGGTTCTGCCGACGGTCCCGCCTTCGAGGGCGGACCCTCCCCCGTGTACAGGCCGATTTTCGTGCATTTCCAACGGTGGGAAGAGGTCCAAAAGGGGATGGGAGTGAACGTGACTGCTCAACCCGACTCTGAGGCTTCTAACCCGGGTAGCTCGGCCGGGTTTGACCCGTCGATTCTGCCGATGGTCTCGTTTTGGAGGGGGGAGCCTCCCCCGTGTTCAGTCCGATTTTCGTGCATTTCGAACCGTGGGAAGCGGCCCAAAAGGGGATGGGAGTGAATGTGACTGCTCATACCGACTTTGGCGCTTCCGAGCCTGGTAGCTCAGCCGGGTTTGATCCGGCGGTTCTGCCGACGGTCTCGTCTTCGAGGCGGCTCCCTCCCCCGTGTACAGGCCGATTTTCATGCATTTCGTACCGTGGGAAGTGGTCCAAAAGGGAATGGGGGTGGACGTGACTGCTCATACCGACATCGAGACTTGTAAGCCGTGTAGCTCGGCCGGGTTTGATCCGTCGGGTCTGCCGACGGTCTCGTCTTCGAGAGGGGGGCCTCCCCCGTGTACAGGCCGATTTTCGTGCATTTCCAACGGTGGGAAGAGGTTCAAAAGGGGATGGGGGTGAATGTGACTGCTCAACCCGACTCTGAGGCTTCTAACCCGGGTAGCTCGGCCGGGTTTGATCCGGCGGTTCTGCCGACGGTCTCGTCTTCGAGGCCGGTGCCTCCCCCGTGTACAGGCCGATTTTCGTGCATTTCCAACGGTGGGAAGTGGTCCAAAAGGGAATGGGGGTGGACGTGTCTGCTCATACCGACTTTGAGACTTGTAAGCCGGGTAGCTCAGCCGGGTTTGTTCCGGCGGTTCTGCCGACGGTCTCGTCATCGAGGGGGGAGCCTCCCCCGTGTCCAGGCCGATTTTCATGCATTTCCAACCGTGGGAAGTGGTCCAAAAGGGAATGGGGGTGAATGTGACTGCTCATACCGACTTTGAGACTTTTAAGCCGGGTAGCTCAGCCGGGTTTGACCCGGCGGTTCTGCCGACGGCCTCGCCTTCGAGGGGGGAGCGTCCCCCGTGTTCAGGCCGAATTTTGTGCATTTCGAACCGTGGGAAGTTGCCCAAAAGTCGATGGGAGTGAATGTGACTGCTCAACCCGACTTTGAGACTTGTAAGCCGGGTAGCTCAGCCGGGTTTGACCCGGCGGTTCTGCCGACGGTCTCGTCTTCGAGGCGGGTGCCTCCCCCGTGTACAGGCCGATTTTCATGCATTTCGTACCGTGGGAAGCGGTCCAAAAGGGGATGGGAGTGAACGTGACTGCTCATACCGACTTTGGCGCTTCCGAGCCGGGTAGCTCAGCCGGGTTTGACCCGGCGGTTCTGCCGACGGTCTCGTCTTCGAGGCGGGTGCCTCTCCCGTGTACAGGCCGATTTTCGTGCATTTCCAACCGTGGGAAGTGGTCCAAAAGGGAATGGGGGTGGACGTGACTGCTCAACCCGGCTTTGAGACTTGTAAGCCGGGTAGCTCAGCCGGGTTTGACCCGGCGGTTCTGCCGACGGTCCCGCCTTCGAGGGCGGACCCTCCCCCGTGTACAGGCCGATTTTCGTGCATTTCCAACGGTGGGAAGAGGTCCAAAAGGGGATGGGAGTGAACGTGACTGCTCAACCCGACTCTGAGGCTTCTAACCCGGGTAGCTCGGCCGGGTTTGACCCGTCGATTCTGCCGATGGTCTCGTTTTGGAGGGGGGAGCCTCCCCCGTGTTCAGTCCGATTTTCGTGCATTTCGAACCGTGGGAAGCGGCCCAAAAGGGGATGGGAGTGAATGTGACTGCTCATACCGACTTTGGCGCTTCCGAGCCTGGTAGCTCAGCCGGGTTTGATCCGGCGGTTCTGCCGACGGTCTCGTCTTCGAGGCGGCTCCCTCCCCCGTGTACAGGCCGATTTTCATGCATTTCGTACCGTGGGAAGTGGTCCAAAAGGGAATGGGGGTGGACGTGACTGCTCATACCGACATCGAGACTTGTAAGCCGTGTAGCTCGGCCGGGTTTGATCCGGCGGGTCTGCCGACGGTCTCGTCTTCGAGAGGGGGGCCTCCCCCGTGTACAGGCCGATTTTCGTGCATTTCCAACGGTGGGAAGAGGTTCAAAAGGGGATGGGGGTGAATGTGACTGCTCAACCCGACTCTGAGGCTTCTAACCCGGGTAGCTCGGCCGGGTTTGATCCGGCGGTTCTGCCGACGGTCTCGTCTTCGAGGCCGGTGCCTCCCCCGTGTACAGGCCGATTTTCGTGCATTTCCAACGGTGGGAAGTGGTCCAAAAGGGAATGGGGGTGGACGTGTCTGCTCATACCGACTTTGAGACTTGTAAGCCGGGTAGCTCAGCCGGGTTTGTTCCGGCGGTTCTGCCGACGGTCTCGTCATCGAGGGGGGAGCCTCCCCCGTGTCCAGGCCGATTTTCATGCATTTCCAACCGTGGGAAGTGGTCCAAAAGGGAATGGGGGTGAATGTGACTGCTCATACCGACTTTGAGACTTTTAAGCCGGGTAGCTCAGCCGGGTTTGACCCGGCGGTTCTGCCGACGGCCTCGCCTTCGAGGGGGGAGCGTCCCCCGTGTTCAGGCCGAATTTTGTGCATTTCGAACCGTGGGAAGTTGCCCAAAAGTCGATGGGAGTGAATGTGACTGCTCAACCCGACTTTGAGACTTGTAAGCCGGGTAGCTCAGCCGGGTTTGACCCGGCGGTTCTGCCGACGGTCTCGTCTTCGAGGCGGGTGCCTCCCCCGTGTACAGGCCGATTTTCATGCATTTCGTACCGTGGGAAGCGGTCCAAAAGGGGATGGGAGTGAACGTGACTGCTCATACCGACTTTGGCGCTTCCGAGCCGGGTAGCTCAGCCGGGTTTGACCCGGCGGTTCTGCCGACGGTCTCGTCTTCGAGGCGGGTGCCTCTCCCGTGTACAGGCCGATTTTCGTGCATTTCCAACCGTGGGAAGTGGTCCAAAAGGGAATGGGGGTGGACGTGACTGCTCAACCCGGCTTTGAGACTTGTAAGCCGGGTAGCTCAGCCGGGTTTGACCCGGCGGTTCTGCCGACGGTCCCGCCTTCGAGGGCGGACCCTCCCCCGTGTACAGGCCGATTTTCGTGCATTTCCAACGGTGGGAAGAGGTCCAAAAGGGGATGGGAGTGAACGTGACTGCTCAACCCGACTCTGAGGCTTCTAACCCGGGTAGCTCGGCCGGGTTTGACCCGTCGATTCTGCCGATGGTCTCGTTTTGGAGGGGGGAGCCTCCCCCGTGTTCAGTCCGATTTTCGTGCATTTCGAACCGTGGGAAGCGGCCCAAAAGGGGATGGGAGTGAATGTGACTGCTCATACCGACTTTGGCGCTTCCGAGCCTGGTAGCTCAGCCGGGTTTGATCCGGCGGTTCTGCCGACGGTCTCGTCTTCGAGGCGGCTCCCTCCCCCGTGTACAGGCCGATTTTCATGCATTTCGTACCGTGGGAAGTGGTCCAAAAGGGAATGGGGGTGGACGTGACTGCTCATACCGACATCGAGACTTGTAAGCCGTGTAGCTCGGCCGGGTTTGATCCGGCGGGTCTGCCGACGGTCTCGTCTTCGAGAGGGGGGCCTCCCCCGTGTACAGGCCGATTTTCGTGCATTTCCAACGGTGGGAAGAGGTTCAAAAGGGGATGGGGGTGAATGTGACTGCTCAACCCGACTCTGAGGCTTCTAACCCGGGTAGCTCGGCCGGGTTTGATCCGGCGGTTCTGCCGACGGTCTCGTCTTCGAGGCCGGTGCCTCCCCCGTGTACAGGCCGATTTTCGTGCATTTCCAACGGTGGGAAGTGGTCCAAAAGGGAATGGGGGTGGACGTGTCTGCTCATACCGACTTTGAGACTTGTAAGCCGGGTAGCTCAGCCGGGTTTGTTCCGGCGGTTCTGCCGACGGTCTCGTCATCGAGGGGGGAGCCTCCCCCGTGTCCAGGCCGATTTTCATGCATTTCCAACCGTGGGAAGTGGTCCAAAAGGGAATGGGGGTGAATGTGACTGCTCATACCGACTTTGAGACTTTTAAGCCGGGTAGCTCAGCCGGGTTTGACCCGGCGGTTCTGCCGACGGCCTCGCCTTCGAGGGGGGAGCGTCCCCCGTGTTCAGGCCGAATTTTGTGCATTTCGAACCGTGGGAAGTTGCCCAAAAGTCGATGGGAGTGAATGTGACTGCTCAACCCGACTTTGAGACTTGTAAGCCGGGTAGCTCAGCCGGGTTTGACCCGGCGGTTCTGCCGACGGTCTCGTCTTCGAGGCGGGTGCCTCCCCCGTGTACAGGCCGATTTTCATGCATTTCGTACCGTGGGAAGCGGTCCAAAAGGGGATGGGAGTGAACGTGACTGCTCATACCGACTTTGGCGCTTCCGAGCCGGGTAGCTCAGCCGGGTTTGACCCGGCGGTTCTGCCGACGGTCTCGTCTTCGAGGCGGGTGCCTCTCCCGTGTACAGGCCGATTTTCGTGCATTTCCAACCGTGGGAAGTGGTCCAAAAGGGAATGGGGGTGGACGTGACTGCTCAACCCGGCTTTGAGACTTGTAAGCCGGGTAGCTCAGCCGGGTTTGACCCGGCGGTTCTGCCGACGGTCCCGCCTTCGAGGGCGGACCCTCCCCCGTGTACAGGCCGATTTTCGTGCATTTCCAACGGTGGGAAGAGGTCCAAAAGGGGATGGGAGTGAACGTGACTGCTCAACCCGACTCTGAGGCTTCTAACCCGGGTAGCTCGGCCGGGTTTGACCCGTCGATTCTGCCGATGGTCTCGTTTTGGAGGGGGGAGCCTCCCCCGTGTTCAGTCCGATTTTCGTGCATTTCGAACCGTGGGAAGCGGCCCAAAAGGGGATGGGAGTGAATGTGACTGCTCATACCGACTTTGGCGCTTCCGAGCCTGGTAGCTCAGCCGGGTTTGATCCGGCGGTTCTGCCGACGGTCTCGTCTTCGAGGCGGCTCCCTCCCCCGTGTACAGGCCGATTTTCATGCATTTCGTACCGTGGGAAGTGGTCCAAAAGGGAATGGGGGTGGACGTGACTGCTCATACCGACATCGAGACTTGTAAGCCGTGTAGCTCGGCCGGGTTTGATCCGGCGGGTCTGCCGACGGTCTCGTCTTCGAGAGGGGGGCCTCCCCCGTGTACAGGCCGATTTTCGTGCATTTCCAACGGTGGGAAGAGGTTCAAAAGGGGATGGGGGTGAATGTGACTGCTCAACCCGACTCTGAGGCTTCTAACCCGGGTAGCTCGGCCGGGTTTGATCCGGCGGTTCTGCCGACGGTCTCGTCTTCGAGGCCGGTGCCTCCCCCGTGTACAGGCCGATTTTCGTGCATTTCCAACGGTGGGAAGTGGTCCAAAAGGGAATGGGGGTGGACGTGTCTGCTCATACCGACTTTGAGACTTGTAAGCCGGGTAGCTCAGCCGGGTTTGTTCCGGCGGTTCTGCCGACGGTCTCGTCATCGAGGGGGGAGCCTCCCCCGTGTCCAGGCCGATTTTCATGCATTTCCAACCGTGGGAAGTGGTCCAAAAGGGAATGGGGGTGAATGTGACTGCTCATACCGACTTTGAGACTTTTAAGCCGGGTAGCTCAGCCGGGTTTGACCCGGCGGTTCTGCCGACGGCCTCGCCTTCGAGGGGGGAGCGTCCCCCGTGTTCAGGCCGAATTTTGTGCATTTCGAACCGTGGGAAGTTGCCCAAAAGTCGATGGGAGTGAATGTGACTGCTCAACCCGACTTTGAGACTTGTAAGCCGGGTAGCTCAGCCGGGTTTGACCCGGCGGTTCTGCCGACGGTCTCGTCTTCGAGGCGGGTGCCTCCCCCGTGTACAGGCCGATTTTCATGCATTTCGTACCGTGGGAAGCGGTCCAAAAGGGGATGGGAGTGAACGTGACTGCTCATACCGACTTTGGCGCTTCCGAGCCGGGTAGCTCAGCCGGGTTTGACCCGGCGGTTCTGCCGACGGTCTCGTCTTCGAGGCGGGTGCCTCTCCCGTGTACAGGCCGATTTTCGTGCATTTCCAACCGTGGGAAGTGGTCCAAAAGGGAATGGGGGTGGACGTGACTGCTCAACCCGGCTTTGAGACTTGTAAGCCGGGTAGCTCAGCCGGGTTTGACCCGGCGGTTCTGCCGACGGTCCCGCCTTCGAGGGCGGACCCTCCCCCGTGTACAGGCCGATTTTCGTGCATTTCCAACGGTGGGAAGAGGTCCAAAAGGGGATGGGAGTGAACGTGACTGCTCAACCCGACTCTGAGGCTTCTAACCCGGGTAGCTCGGCCGGGTTTGACCCGTCGATTCTGCCGATGGTCTCGTTTTGGAGGGGGGAGCCTCCCCCGTGTTCAGTCCGATTTTCGTGCATTTCGAACCGTGGGAAGCGGCCCAAAAGGGGATGGGAGTGAATGTGACTGCTCATACCGACTTTGGCGCTTCCGAGCCTGGTAGCTCAGCCGGGTTTGATCCGGCGGTTCTGCCGACGGTCTCGTCTTCGAGGCGGCTCCCTCCCCCGTGTACAGGCCGATTTTCATGCATTTCGTACCGTGGGAAGTGGTCCAAAAGGGAATGGGGGTGGACGTGACTGCTCATACCGACATCGAGACTTGTAAGCCGTGTAGCTCGGCCGGGTTTGATCCGTCGGGTCTGCCGACGGTCTCGTCTTCGAGAGGGGGGCCTCCCCCGTGTACAGGCCGATTTTCGTGCATTTCCAACGGTGGGAAGAGGTTCAAAAGGGGATGGGGGTGAATGTGACTGCTCAACCCGACTCTGAGGCTTCTAACCCGGGTAGCTCGGCCGGGTTTGATCCGGCGGTTCTGCCGACGGTCTCGTCTTCGAGGCCGGTGCCTCCCCCGTGTACAGGCCGATTTTCGTGCATTTCCAACGGTGGGAAGTGGTCCAAAAGGGAATGGGGGTGGACGTGTCTGCTCATACCGACTTTGAGACTTGTAAGCCGGGTAGCTCAGCCGGGTTTGTTCCGGCGGTTCTGCTGACGGTCTCGTCATCGAGGGGGGAGCCTCCCCCGTGTCCAGGCCGATTTTCATGCATTTCCAACCGTGGGAAGTGGTCCAAAAGGGAATGGGGGTGAATGTGACTGCTCATACCGACTTTGAGACTTTTAAGCCGGGTAGCTCAGCCGGGTTTGACCCGGCGGTTCTGCCGACGGCCTCGCCTTCGAGGGGGGAGCGTCCCCCGTGTTCAGGCCGAATTTTGTGCATTTCGAACCGTGGGAAGTTGCCCAAAAGTCGATGGGAGTGAATGTGACTGCTCAACCCGACTTTGAGACTTGTAAGCCGGGTAGCTCAGCCGGGTTTGACCCGGCGGTTCTGCCGACGGTCTCGTCTTCGAGGCGGGTGCCTCCCCCGTGTACAGGCCGATTTTCATGCATTTCGTACCGTGGGAAGCGGTCCAAAAGGGGATGGGAGTGAACGTGACTGCTCATACCGACTTTGGCGCTTCCGAGCCGGGTAGCTCAGCCGGGTTTGACCCGGCGGTTCTGCCGACGGTCTCGTCTTCGAGGCGGGTGCCTCTCCCGTGTACAGGCCGATTTTCGTGCATTTCCAACCGTGGGAAGTGGTCCAAAAGGGAATGGGGGTGGACGTGACTGCTCAACCCGGCTTTGAGACTTGTAAGCCGGGTAGCTCAGCCGGGTTTGACCCGGCGGTTCTGCCGACGGTCCCGCCTTCGAGGGCGGACCCTCCCCCGTGTACAGGCCGATTTTCGTGCATTTCCAACGGTGGGAAGAGGTCCAAAAGGGGATGGGAGTGAACGTGACTGCTCAACCCGACTCTGAGGCTTCTAACCCGGGTAGCTCGGCCGGGTTTGACCCGTCGATTCTGCCGATGGTCTCGTTTTGGAGGGGGGAGCCTCCCCCGTGTTCAGTCCGATTTTCGTGCATTTCGAACCGTGGGAAGCGGCCCAAAAGGGGATGGGAGTGAATGTGACTGCTCATACCGACTTTGGCGCTTCCGAGCCTGGTAGCTCAGCCGGGTTTGATCCGGCGGTTCTGCCGACGGTCTCGTCTTCGAGGCGGCTCCCTCCCCCGTGTACAGGCCGATTTTCATGCATTTCGTACCGTGGGAAGTGGTCCAAAAGGGAATGGGGGTGGACGTGACTGCTCATACCGACATCGAGACTTGTAAGCCGTGTAGCTCGGCCGGGTTTGATCCGGCGGGTCTGCCGACGGTCTCGTCTTCGAGAGGGGGGCCTCCCCCGTGTACAGGCCGATTTTCGTGCATTTCCAACGGTGGGAAGAGGTTCAAAAGGGGATGGGGGTGAATGTGACTGCTCAACCCGACTCTGAGGCTTCTAACCCGGGTAGCTCGGCCGGGTTTGATCCGGCGGTTCTGCCGACGGTCTCGTCTTCGAGGCCGGTGCCTCCCCCGTGTACAGGCCGATTTTCGTGCATTTCCAACGGTGGGAAGTGGTCCAAAAGGGAATGGGGGTGAATGTGACTGCTCATACCGACTTTGAGACTTTTAAGCCGGGTAGCTCAGCCGGGTTTGACCCGGCGGTTCTGCCGACGGCCTCGCCTTCGAGGGGGGAGCGTCCCCCGTGTTCAGGCCGAATTTTGTGCATTTCGAACCGTGGGAAGTTGCCCAAAAGTCGATGGGAGTGAATGTGACTGCTCAACCCGACTTTGAGACTTGTAAGCCGGGTAGCTCAGCCGGGTTTGACCCGGCGGTTCTGCCGACGGTCTCGTCTTCGAGGCGGGTGCCTCCCCCGTGTACAGGCCGATTTTCATGCATTTCGTACCGTGGGAAGCGGTCCAAAAGGGGATGGGAGTGAACGTGACTGCTCATACCGACTTTGGCGCTTCCGAGCCGGGTAGCTCAGCCGGGTTTGACCCGGCGGTTCTGCCGACGGTCTCGTCTTCGAGGCGGGTGCCTCTCCCGTGTACAGGCCGATTTTCGTGCATTTCCAACCGTGGGAAGTGGTCCAAAAGGGAATGGGGGTGGACGTGACTGCTCAACCCGGCTTTGAGACTTGTAAGCCGGGTAGCTCAGCCGGGTTTGACCCGGCGGTTCTGCCGACGGTCCCGCCTTCGAGGGCGGACCCTCCCCCGTGTACAGGCCGATTTTCGTGCATTTCCAACGGTGGGAAGAGGTCCAAAAGGGGATGGGAGTGAACGTGACTGCTCAACCCGACTCTGAGGCTTCTAACCCGGGTAGCTCGGCCGGGTTTGACCCGTCGATTCTGCCGATGGTCTCGTTTTGGAGGGGGGAGCCTCCCCCGTGTTCAGTCCGATTTTCGTGCATTTCGAACCGTGGGAAGCGGCCCAAAAGGGGATGGGAGTGAATGTGACTGCTCATACCGACTTTGGCGCTTCCGAGCCTGGTAGCTCAGCCGGGTTTGACCCGGCGGTTCTGCCGACGGTCTCGTCTTCGAGGCGGGTGCCTCCCCCGTGTACAGGCCGATTTTCATGCATTTCGTACCGTGGGAAGCGGTCCAAAAGGGGATGGGAGTGAACGTGACTGCTCATACCGACTTTGGCGCTTCCGAGCCGGGTAGCTCAGCCGGGTTTGACCCGGCGGTTCTGCCGACGGTCTCGTCTTCGAGGCGGGTGCCTCTCCCGTGTACAGGCCGATTTTCGTGCATTTCCAACCGTGGGAAGTGGTCCAAAAGGGAATGGGGGTGGACGTGACTGCTCAACCCGGCTTTGAGACTTGTAAGCCGGGTAGCTCAGCCGGGTTTGACCCGGCGGTTCTGCCGACGGTCCCGCCTTCGAGGGCGGACCCTCCCCCGTGTACAGGCCGATTTTCGTGCATTTCCAACGGTGGGAAGAGGTCCAAAAGGGGATGGGAGTGAACGTGACTGCTCAACCCGACTCTGAGGCTTCTAACCCGGGTAGCTCGGCCGGGTTTGACCCGTCGATTCTGCCGATGGTCTCGTTTTGGAGGGGGGAGCCTCCCCCGTGTTCAGTCCGATTTTCGTGCATTTCGAACCGTGGGAAGCGGCCCAAAAGGGGATGGGAGTGAATGTGACTGCTCATACCGACTTTGGCGCTTCCGAGCCTGGTAGCTCAGCCGGGTTTGATCCGGCGGTTCTGCCGACGGTCTCGTCTTCGAGGCGGCTCCCTCCCCCGTGTACAGGCCGATTTTCATGCATTTCGTACCGTGGGAAGTGGTCCAAAAGGGAATGGGGGTGGACGTGACTGCTCATACCGACATCGAGACTTGTAAGCCGTGTAGCTCGGCCGGGTTTGATCCGTCGGGTCTGCCGACGGTCTCGTCTTCGAGAGGGGGGCCTCCCCCGTGTACAGGCCGATTTTCGTGCATTTCCAACGGTGGGAAGAGGTTCAAAAGGGGATGGGGGTGAATGTGACTGCTCAACCCGACTCTGAGGCTTCTAACCCGGGTAGCTCGGCCGGGTTTGATCCGGCGGTTCTGCCGACGGTCTCGTCTTCGAGGCCGGTGCCTCCCCCGTGTACAGGCCGATTTTCGTGCATTTCCAACGGTGGGAAGTGGTCCAAAAGGGAATGGGGGTGGACGTGTCTGCTCATACCGACTTTGAGACTTGTAAGCCGGGTAGCTCAGCCGGGTTTGTTCCGGCGGTTCTGCCGACGGTCTCGTCATCGAGGGGGGAGCCTCCCCCGTGTCCAGGCCGATTTTCATGCATTTCCAACCGTGGGAAGTGGTCCAAAAGGGAATGGGGGTGAATGTGACTGCTCATACCGACTTTGAGACTTTTAAGCCGGGTAGCTCAGCCGGGTTTGACCCGGCGGTTCTGCCGACGGCCTCGCCTTCGAGGGGGGAGCGTCCCCCGTGTTCAGGCCGAATTTTGTGCATTTCGAACCGTGGGAAGTTGCCCAAAAGTCGATGGGAGTGAATGTGACTGCTCAACCCGACTTTGAGACTTGTAAGCCGGGTAGCTCAGCCGGGTTTGACCCGGCGGTTCTGCCGACGGTCTCGTCTTCGAGGCGGGTGCCTCCCCCGTGTACAGGCCGATTTTCATGCATTTCGTACCGTGGGAAGCGGTCCAAAAGGGGATGGGAGTGAACGTGACTGCTCATACCGACTTTGGCGCTTCCGAGCCGGGTAGCTCAGCCGGGTTTGACCCGGCGGTTCTGCCGACGGTCTCGTCTTCGAGGCGGGTGCCTCTCCCGTGTACAGGCCGATTTTCGTGCATTTCCAACCGTGGGAAGTGGTCCAAAAGGGAATGGGGGTGGACGTGACTGCTCAACCCGGCTTTGAGACTTGTAAGCCGGGTAGCTCAGCCGGGTTTGACCCGGCGGTTCTGCCGACGGTCCCGCCTTCGAGGGCGGACCCTCCCCCGTGTACAGGCCGATTTTCGTGCATTTCCAACGGTGGGAAGAGGTCCAAAAGGGGATGGGAGTGAACGTGACTGCTCAACCCGACTCTGAGGCTTCTAACCCGGGTAGCTCGGCCGGGTTTGACCCGTCGATTCTGCCGATGGTCTCGTTTTGGAGGGGGGAGCCTCCCCCGTGTTCAGTCCGATTTTCGTGCATTTCGAACCGTGGGAAGCGGCCCAAAAGGGGATGGGAGTGAATGTGACTGCTCATACCGACTTTGGCGCTTCCGAGCCTGGTAGCTCAGCCGGGTTTGATCCGGCGGTTCTGCCGACGGTCTCGTCTTCGAGGCGGCTCCCTCCCCCGTGTACAGGCCGATTTTCATGCATTTCGTACCGTGGGAAGTGGTCCAAAAGGGAATGGGGGTGGACGTGACTGCTCATACCGACATCGAGACTTGTAAGCCGTGTAGCTCGGCCGGGTTTGATCCGGCGGGTCTGCCGACGGTCTCGTCTTCGAGAGGGGGGCCTCCCCCGTGTACAGGCCGATTTTCGTGCATTTCCAACGGTGGGAAGAGGTTCAAAAGGGGATGGGGGTGAATGTGACTGCTCAACCCGACTCTGAGGCTTCTAACCCGGGTAGCTCGGCCGGGTTTGATCCGGCGGTTCTGCCGACGGTCTCGTCTTCGAGGCCGGTGCCTCCCCCGTGTACAGGCCGATTTTCGTGCATTTCCAACGGTGGGAAGTGGTCCAAAAGGGAATGGGGGTGGACGTGTCTGCTCATACCGACTTTGAGACTTGTAAGCCGGGTAGCTCAGCCGGGTTTGTTCCGGCGGTTCTGCCGACGGTCTCGTCATCGAGGGGGGAGCCTCCCCCGTGTCCAGGCCGATTTTCATGCATTTCCAACCGTGGGAAGTGGTCCAAAAGGGAATGGGGGTGAATGTGACTGCTCATACCGACTTTGAGACTTTTAAGCCGGGTAGCTCAGCCGGGTTTGACCCGGCGATTCTGCCGACGGCCTCGCCTTCGAGGGGGGAGCGTCCCCCGTGTTCAGGCCGAATTTTGTGCATTTCGAACCGTGGGAAGTTGCCCAAAAGTCGATGGGAGTGAATGTGACTGCTCAACCCGACTTTGAGACTTGTAAGCCGGGTAGCTCAGCCGGGTTTGACCCGGCGGTTCTGCCGACGGTCTCGTCTTCGAGGCGGGTGCCTCCCCCGTGTACAGGCCGATTTTCATGCATTTCGTACCGTGGGAAGCGGTCCAAAAGGGGATGGGAGTGAACGTGACTGCTCATACCGACTTTGGCGCTTCCGAGCCGGGTAGCTCAGCCGGGTTTGACCCGGCGGTTCTGCCGACGGTCTCGTCTTCGAGGCGGGTGCCTCTCCCGTGTACAGGCCGATTTTCGTGCATTTCCAACCGTGGGAAGTGGTCCAAAAGGGAATGGGGGTGGACGTGACTGCTCAACCCGGCTTTGAGACTTGTAAGCCGGGTAGCTCAGCCGGGTTTGACCCGGCGGTTCTGCCGACGGTCCCGCCTTCGAGGGCGGACCCTCCCCCGTGTACAGGCCGATTTTCGTGCATTTCCAACGGTGGGAAGAGGTCCAAAAGGGGATGGGAGTGAACGTGACTGCTCAACCCGACTCTGAGGCTTCTAACCCGGGTAGCTCGGCCGGGTTTGACCCGTCGATTCTGCCGATGGTCTCGTTTTGGAGGGGGGAGCCTCCCCCGTGTTCAGTCCGATTTTCGTGCATTTCGAACCGTGGGAAGCGGCCCAAAAGGGGATGGGAGTGAATGTGACTGCTCATACCGACTTTGGCGCTTCCGAGCCTGGTAGCTCAGCCGGGTTTGATCCGGCGGTTCTGCCGACGGTCTCGTCTTCGAGGCGGCTCCCTCCCCCGTGTACAGGCCGATTTTCATGCATTTCGTACCGTGGGAAGTGGTCCAAAAGGGAATGGGGGTGGACGTGACTGCTCATACCGACATCGAGACTTGTAAGCCGTGTAGCTCGGCCGGGTTTGATCCGTCGGGTCTGCCGACGGTCTCGTCTTCGAGAGGGGGGCCTCCCCCGTGTACAGGCCGATTTTCGTGCATTTCCAACGGTGGGAAGAGGTTCAAAAGGGGATGGGGGTGAATGTGACTGCTCAACCCGACTCTGAGGCTTCTAACCCGGGTAGCTCGGCCGGGTTTGATCCGGCGGTTCTGCCGACGGTCTCGTCTTCGAGGCCGGTGCCTCCCCCGTGTACAGGCCGATTTTCGTGCATTTCCAACGGTGGGAAGTGGTCCAAAAGGGAATGGGGGTGGACGTGTCTGCTCATACCGACTTTGAGACTTGTAAGCCGGGTAGCTCAGCCGGGTTTGTTCCGGCGGTTCTGCCGACGGTCTCGTCATCGAGGGGGGAGCCTCCCCCGTGTCCAGGCCGATTTTCATGCATTTCCAACCGTGGGAAGTGGTCCAAAAGGGAATGGGGGTGAATGTGACTGCTCATACCGACTTTGAGACTTTTAAGCCGGGTAGCTCAGCCGGGTTTGACCCGGCGGTTCTGCCGACGGCCTCGCCTTCGAGGGGGGAGCGTCCCCCGTGTTCAGGCCGAATTTTGTGCATTTCGAACCGTGGGAAGTTGCCCAAAAGTCGATGGGAGTGAATGTGACTGCTCAACCCGACTTTGAGACTTGTAAGCCGGGTAGCTCAGCCGGGTTTGACCCGGCGGTTCTGCCGACGGTCTCGTCTTCGAGGCGGGTGCCTCCCCCGTGTACAGGCCGATTTTCATGCATTTCGTACCGTGGGAAGCGGTCCAAAAGGGGATGGGAGTGAACGTGACTGCTCATACCGACTTTGGCGCTTCCGAGCCGGGTAGCTCAGCCGGGTTTGACCCGGCGGTTCTGCCGACGGTCTCGTCTTCGAGGCGGGTGCCTCTCCCGTGTACAGGCCGATTTTCGTGCATTTCCAACCGTGGGAAGTGGTCCAAAAGGGAATGGGGGTGGACGTGACTGCTCAACCCGGCTTTGAGACTTGTAAGCCGGGTAGCTCAGCCGGGTTTGACCCGGCGGTTCTGCCGACGGTCCCGCCTTCGAGGGCGGACCCTCCCCCGTGTACAGGCCGATTTTCGTGCATTTCCAACGGTGGGAAGAGGTCCAAAAGGGGATGGGAGTGAACGTGACTGCTCAACCCGACTCTGAGGCTTCTAACCCGGGTAGCTCGGCCGGGTTTGACCCGTCGATTCTGCCGATGGTCTCGTTTTGGAGGGGGGAGCCTCCCCCGTGTTCAGTCCGATTTTCGTGCATTTCGAACCGTGGGAAGCGGCCCAAAAGGGGATGGGAGTGAATGTGACTGCTCATACCGACTTTGGCGCTTCCGAGCCTGGTAGCTCAGCCGGGTTTGATCCGGCGGTTCTGCCGACGGTCTCGTCTTCGAGGCGGCTCCCTCCCCCGTGTACAGGCCGATTTTCATGCATTTCGTACCGTGGGAAGTGGTCCAAAAGGGAATGGGGGTGGACGTGACTGCTCATACCGACATCGAGACTTGTAAGCCGTGTAGCTCGGCCGGGTTTGATCCGGCGGGTCTGCCGACGGTCTCGTCTTCGAGAGGGGGGCCTCCCCCGTGTACAGGCCGATTTTCGTGCATTTCCAACGGTGGGAAGAGGTTCAAAAGGGGATGGGGGTGAATGTGACTGCTCAACCCGACTCTGAGGCTTCTAACCCGGGTAGCTCGGCCGGGTTTGATCCGGCGGTTCTGCCGACGGTCTCGTCTTCGAGGCCGGTGCCTCCCCCGTGTACAGGCCGATTTTCGTGCATTTCCAACGGTGGGAAGTGGTCCAAAAGGGAATGGGGGTGGACGTGTCTGCTCATACCGACTTTGAGACTTGTAAGCCGGGTAGCTCAGCCGGGTTTGTTCCGGCGGTTCTGCCGACGGTCTCGTCATCGAGGGGGGAGCCTCCCCCGTGTCCAGGCCGATTTTCATGCATTTCCAACCGTGGGAAGTGGTCCAAAAGGGAATGGGGGTGAATGTGACTGCTCATACCGACTTTGAGACTTTTAAGCCGGGTAGCTCAGCCGGGTTTGACCCGGCGATTCTGCCGACGGCCTCGCCTTCGAGGGGGGAGCGTCCCCCGTGTTCAGGCCGAATTTTGTGCATTTCGAACCGTGGGAAGTTGCCCAAAAGTCGATGGGAGTGAATGTGACTGCTCAACCCGACTTTGAGACTTGTAAGCCGGGTAGCTCAGCCGGGTTTGACCCGGCGGTTCTGCCGACGGTCTCGTCTTCGAGGCGGGTGCCTCCCCCGTGTACAGGCCGATTTTCATGCATTTCGTACCGTGGGAAGCGGTCCAAAAGGGGATGGGAGTGAACGTGACTGCTCATACCGACTTTGGCGCTTCCGAGCCGGGTAGCTCAGCCGGGTTTGACCCGGCGGTTCTGCCGACGGTCTCGTCTTCGAGGCGGGTGCCTCTCCCGTGTACAGGCCGATTTTCGTGCATTTCCAACCGTGGGAAGTGGTCCAAAAGGGAATGGGGGTGGACGTGACTGCTCAACCCGGCTTTGAGACTTGTAAGCCGGGTAGCTCAGCCGGGTTTGACCCGGCGGTTCTGCCGACGGTCCCGCCTTCGAGGGCGGACCCTCCCCCGTGTACAGGCCGATTTTCGTGCATTTCCAACGGTGGGAAGAGGTCCAAAAGGGGATGGGAGTGAACGTGACTGCTCAACCCGACTCTGAGGCTTCTAACCCGGGTAGCTCGGCCGGGTTTGACCCGTCGATTCTGCCGATGGTCTCGTTTTGGAGGGGGGAGCCTCCCCCGTGTTCAGTCCGATTTTCGTGCATTTCGAACCGTGGGAAGCGGCCCAAAAGGGGATGGGAGTGAATGTGACTGCTCATACCGACTTTGGCGCTTCCGAGCCTGGTAGCTCAGCCGGGTTTGATCCGGCGGTTCTGCCGACGGTCTCGTCTTCGAGGCGGCTCCCTCCCCCGTGTACAGGCCGATTTTCATGCATTTCGTACCGTGGGAAGTGGTCCAAAAGGGAATGGGGGTGGACGTGACTGCTCATACCGACATCGAGACTTGTAAGCCGTGTAGCTCGGCCGGGTTTGATCCGGCGGGTCTGCCGACGGTCTCGTCTTCGAGAGGGGGGCCTCCCCCGTGTACAGGCCGATTTTCGTGCATTTCCAACGGTGGGAAGAGGTTCAAAAGGGGATGGGGGTGAATGTGACTGCTCAACCCGACTCTGAGGCTTCTAACCCGGGTAGCTCGGCCGGGTTTGATCCGGCGGTTCTGCCGACGGTCTCGTCTTCGAGGCCGGTGCCTCCCCCGTGTACAGGCCGATTTTCGTGCATTTCCAACGGTGGGAAGTGGTCCAAAAGGGAATGGGGGTGGACGTGTCTGCTCATACCGACTTTGAGACTTGTAAGCCGGGTAGCTCAGCCGGGTTTGTTCCGGCGGTTCTGCCGACGGTCTCGTCATCGAGGGGGGAGCCTCCCCCGTGTCCAGGCCGATTTTCATGCATTTCCAACCGTGGGAAGTGGTCCAAAAGGGAATGGGGGTGAATGTGACTGCTCATACCGACTTTGAGACTTTTAAGCCGGGTAGCTCAGCCGGGTTTGACCCGGCGGTTCTGCCGACGGCCTCGCCTTCGAGGGGGGAGCGTCCCCCGTGTTCAGGCCGAATTTTGTGCATTTCGAACCGTGGGAAGTTGCCCAAAAGTCGATGGGAGTGAATGTGACTGCTCAACCCGACTTTGAGACTTGTAAGCCGGGTAGCTCAGCCGGGTTTGACCCGGCGGTTCTGCCGACGGTCTCGTCTTCGAGGCGGGTGCCTCCCCCGTGTACAGGCCGATTTTCATGCATTTCGTACCGTGGGAAGCGGTCCAAAAGGGGATGGGAGTGAACGTGACTGCTCATACCGACTTTGGCGCTTCCGAGCCGGGTAGCTCAGCCGGGTTTGACCCGGCGGTTCTGCCGACGGTCTCGTCTTCGAGGCGGGTGCCTCTCCCGTGTACAGGCCGATTTTCGTGCATTTCCAACCGTGGGAAGTGGTCCAAAAGGGAATGGGGGTGGACGTGACTGCTCAACCCGGCTTTGAGACTTGTAAGCCGGGTAGCTCAGCCGGGTTTGACCCGGCGGTTCTGCCGACGGTCCCGCCTTCGAGGGCGGACCCTCCCCCGTGTACAGGCCGATTTTCGTGCATTTCCAACGGTGGGAAGAGGTCCAAAAGGGGATGGGAGTGAACGTGACTGCTCAACCCGACTCTGAGGCTTCTAACCCGGGTAGCTCGGCCGGGTTTGACCCGTCGATTCTGCCGATGGTCTCGTTTTGGAGGGGGGAGCCTCCCCCGTGTTCAGTCCGATTTTCGTGCATTTCGAACCGTGGGAAGCGGCCCAAAAGGGGATGGGAGTGAATGTGACTGCTCATACCGACTTTGGCGCTTCCGAGCCTGGTAGCTCAGCCGGGTTTGATCCGGCGGTTCTGCCGACGGTCTCGTCTTCGAGGCGGCTCCCTCCCCCGTGTACAGGCCGATTTTCATGCATTTCGTACCGTGGGAAGTGGTCCAAAAGGGAATGGGGGTGGACGTGACTGCTCATACCGACATCGAGACTTGTAAGCCGTGTAGCTCGGCCGGGTTTGATCCGGCGGGTCTGCCGACGGTCTCGTCTTCGAGAGGGGGGCCTCCCCCGTGTACAGGCCGATTTTCGTGCATTTCCAACGGTGGGAAGAGGTTCAAAAGGGGATGGGGGTGAATGTGACTGCTCAACCCGACTCTGAGGCTTCTAACCCGGGTAGCTCGGCCGGGTTTGATCCGGCGGTTCTGCCGACGGTCTCGTCTTCGAGGCCGGTGCCTCCCCCGTGTACAGGCCGATTTTCGTGCATTTCCAACGGTGGGAAGTGGTCCAAAAGGGAATGGGGGTGGACGTGTCTGCTCATACCGACTTTGAGACTTGTAAGCCGGGTAGCTCAGCCGGGTTTGTTCCGGCGGTTCTGCCGACGGTCTCGTCATCGAGGGGGGAGCCTCCCCCGTGTCCAGGCCGATTTTCATGCATTTCCAACCGTGGGAAGTGGTCCAAAAGGGAATGGGGGTGAATGTGACTGCTCATACCGACTTTGAGACTTTTAAGCCGGGTAGCTCAGCCGGGTTTGACCCGGCGGTTCTGCCGACGGCCTCGCCTTCGAGGGGGGAGCGTCCCCCGTGTTCAGGCCGAATTTTGTGCATTTCGAACCGTGGGAAGTTGCCCAAAAGTCGATGGGAGTGAATGTGACTGCTCAACCCGACTTTGAGACTTGTAAGCCGGGTAGCTCAGCCGGGTTTGACCCGGCGGTTCTGCCGACGGTCTCGTCTTCGAGGCGGGTGCCTCCCCCGTGTACAGGCCGATTTTCATGCATTTCGTACCGTGGGAAGCGGTCCAAAAGGGGATGGGAGTGAACGTGACTGCTCATACCGACTTTGGCGCTTCCGAGCCGGGTAGCTCAGCCGGGTTTGACCCGGCGGTTCTGCCGACGGTCTCGTCTTCGAGGCGGGTGCCTCTCCCGTGTACAGGCCGATTTTCGTGCATTTCCAACCGTGGGAAGTGGTCCAAAAGGGGATGGGGGTGGACGTGACTGCTCAACCCGACTTTGAGGCTTCTAACCCGGATAGCTCGGCCGGGTTTGACCCGGCGGTTCTGCCGACGGTCTCGTCATCGAGGGGGGAGCCTCCCCCGTGTCCAGGCCGATTTTCGTGCATTTCCAACCGTGGGAAGTGGTCCAAAAGGGAATGGGGGTGGACGTGACTGCTCAACCCGGCTTTGAGACTTGTAAGCCGGGTAGCTCAGCCGGGTTTGACCCGGCGGTTCTGCCGACGGTCCCGCCTTCGAGGGCGGACCCTCCCCCGTGTACAGGCCGATTTTCGTGCATTTCCAACGGTGGGAAGAGGTCCAAAAGGGGATGGGAGTGAACGTGACTGCTCAACCCGACTCTGAGGCTTCTAACCCGGGTAGCTCGGCCGGGTTTGACCCGTCGATTCTGCCGATGGTCTCGTTTTGGAGGGGGGAGCCTCCCCCGTGTTCAGTCCGATTTTCGTGCATTTCGAACCGTGGGAAGTGGCCCAAAAGGGGATGGGAGTGAATGTGACTGCTCATACCGACTTTGGCGCTTCCGAGCCTGGTAGCTCAGCCGGGTTTGATCCAGCGGTTCTGCGGACGGTCTCGTCTTCGAGGCGGCTCCCTCCCCCGTGTACAGGCCGATTTTCATGCATTTGCAACGGTGGGAAGTTGCCCAAAAGGGGATGGGAGTGAATGTGACTGCTCAACCCGACTTCGAGACTTGTAAGCCGGGTAGCTCAGCCGGGTTTGACCCGGCGGTTCTGCCGACGGTCTCGCCTTCGAGGGGGGAGCCTCCCCCGTGTACAGGCCGATTTCCGTGCATTTCCAACGGTGGGAAGAGGTTCAAAAGGGGATGGGAGTGAATGTGACTGCTCAACCCGACTCTGAGGCTTCTAACCCGGGTAGCTCGGCCGGGTTTGATCCGGCGGTTCTGCCGACGGTCTCGTCTTCGAGGCCGGTGCCTCCCCCGTGTACAGGCCGATTTTCGTGCATTTCCAACGGTGGGAAGAGGTTCAAAAGGGGATGGGGGTGAATGCGACTGCTCAACCCGACTCTGAGGCTTCTAACCCGGGTAGCCCGGCCGGGTTTGACCCGGCGGTTCTGCCGTCGGTCTCGCCTTCGAGGGCGGAGCCTCCCCCGTGTACAGGCCGATTTTCATGCATTTGCAACGGTGGGAAGTTGCCCAAAAGTCGATGGGAGTGAATGTGACTGCTCAACCCGACTTTGAGACTTTTAAGCCGGGTAGCTCAGCCGGGTTTGACCCGGCGGTTCTGCCGACGGTCTCGCCTTCGAGGGGGGAGCCTCCCCCGTGTACAGGCCGATTTTCGTGCATTTCCAACGGTGGGAAGAGGTTCAAAAGGGGATGGGAGTGAATGTGACTGCTCAACCCGACTCTGAGGCTTCTAACCCGGGTAGCTCGGCCGGGTTTGATCCGGCGGTTCTGCCGACGGTCTCGTCTTCGAGGCGGGTGCCTCCCCCGTGTACAGGCCGATTTTCATGCATTTCGTACCGTGGGAAGCGGTCCAAAAGGGGATGGGAGTGAACGTGACTGCTCATACCGACTTTGGCGCTTCCGAGCCGGGTAGCTCAGCCGGGTTTGACCCGGCGGTTCTGCCGACGGTCTCGTCTTCGAGGCGGGTGCCTCTCCCGTGTACAGGCCGATTTTCGTGCATTTCCAACCGTGGGAAGTGGTCCAAAAGGGAATGGGGGTGGACGTGACTGCTCAACCCGGCTTTGAGACTTGTAAGCCGGGTAGCTCAGCCGGGTTTGACCCGGCGGTTCTGCCGACGGTCCCGCCTTCGAGGGCGGACCCTCCCCCGTGTACAGGCCGATTTTCGTGCATTTCCAACGGTGGGAAGAGGTCCAAAAGGGGATGGGAGTGAACGTGACTGCTCAACCCGACTCTGAGGCTTCTAACCCGGGTAGCTCGGCCGGGTTTGACCCGTCGATTCTGCCGATGGTCTCGTTTTGGAGGGGGGAGCCTCCCCCGTGTTCAGTCCGATTTTCGTGCATTTCGAACCGTGGGAAGCGGCCCAAAAGGGGATGGGAGTGAATGTGACTGCTCATACCGACTTTGGCGCTTCCGAGCCTGGTAGCTCAGCCGGGTTTGATCCGGCGGTTCTGCCGACGGTCTCGTCTTCGAGGCGGCTCCCTCCCCCGTGTACAGGCCGATTTTCATGCATTTCGTACCGTGGGAAGTGGTCCAAAAGGGAATGGGGGTGGACGTGACTGCTCATACCGACATCGAGACTTGTAAGCCGTGTAGCTCGGCCGGGTTTGATCCGTCGGGTCTGCCGACGGTCTCGTCTTCGAGAGGGGGGCCTCCCCCGTGTACAGGCCGATTTTCGTGCATTTCCAACGGTGGGAAGAGGTTCAAAAGGGGATGGGGGTGAATGTGACTGCTCAACCCGACTCTGAGGCTTCTAACCCGGGTAGCTCGGCCGGGTTTGATCCGGCGGTTCTGCCGACGGTCTCGTCTTCGAGGCCGGTGCCTCCCCCGTGTACAGGCCGATTTTCGTGCATTTCCAACGGTGGGAAGTGGTCCAAAAGGGAATGGGGGTGGACGTGTCTGCTCATACCGACTTTGAGACTTGTAAGCCGGGTAGCTCAGCCGGGTTTGTTCCGGCGGTTCTGCCGACGGTCTCGTCATCGAGGGGGGAGCCTCCCCCGTGTCCAGGCCGATTTTCATGCATTTCCAACCGTGGGAAGTGGTCCAAAAGGGAATGGGGGTGAATGTGACTGCTCATACCGACTTTGAGACTTTTAAGCCGGGTAGCTCAGCCGGGTTTGACCCGGCGGTTCTGCCGACGGCCTCGCCTTCGAGGGGGGAGCGTCCCCCGTGTTCAGGCCGAATTTTGTGCATTTCGAACCGTGGGAAGTTGCCCAAAAGTCGATGGGAGTGAATGTGACTGCTCAACCCGACTTTGAGACTTGTAAGCCGGGTAGCTCAGCCGGGTTTGACCCGGCGGTTCTGCCGACGGTCTCGTCTTCGAGGCGGGTGCCTCCCCCGTGTACAGGCCGATTTTCATGCATTTCGTACCGTGGGAAGCGGTCCAAAAGGGGATGGGAGTGAACGTGACTGCTCATACCGACTTTGGCGCTTCCGAGCCGGGTAGCTCAGCCGGGTTTGACCCGGCGGTTCTGCCGACGGTCTCGTCTTCGAGGCGGGTGCCTCTCCCGTGTACAGGCCGATTTTCGTGCATTTCCAACCGTGGGAAGTGGTCCAAAAGGGAATGGGGGTGGACGTGACTGCTCAACCCGGCTTTGAGACTTGTAAGCCGGGTAGCTCAGCCGGGTTTGACCCGGCGGTTCTGCCGACGGTCCCGCCTTCGAGGGCGGACCCTCCCCCGTGTACAGGCCGATTTTCGTGCATTTCCAACGGTGGGAAGAGGTCCAAAAGGGGATGGGAGTGAACGTGACTGCTCAACCCGACTCTGAGGCTTCTAACCCGGGTAGCTCGGCCGGGTTTGACCCGTCGATTCTGCCGATGGTCTCGTTTTGGAGGGGGGAGCCTCCCCCGTGTTCAGTCCGATTTTCGTGCATTTCGAACCGTGGGAAGCGGCCCAAAAGGGGATGGGAGTGAATGTGACTGCTCATACCGACTTTGGCGCTTCCGAGCCTGGTAGCTCAGCCGGGTTTGATCCGGCGGTTCTGCCGACGGTCTCGTCTTCGAGGCGGCTCCCTCCCCCGTGTACAGGCCGATTTTCATGCATTTCGTACCGTGGGAAGTGGTCCAAAAGGGAATGGGGGTGGACGTGACTGCTCATACCGACATCGAGACTTGTAAGCCGTGTAGCTCGGCCGGGTTTGATCCGGCGGGTCTGCCGACGGTCTCGTCTTCGAGAGGGGGGCCTCCCCCGTGTACAGGCCGATTTTCGTGCATTTCCAACGGTGGGAAGAGGTTCAAAAGGGGATGGGGGTGAATGTGACTGCTCAACCCGACTCTGAGGCTTCTAACCCGGGTAGCTCGGCCGGGTTTGATCCGGCGGTTCTGCCGACGGTCTCGTCTTCGAGGCCGGTGCCTCCCCCGTGTACAGGCCGATTTTCGTGCATTTCCAACGGTGGGAAGTGGTCCAAAAGGGAATGGGGGTGAATGTGACTGCTCATACCGACTTTGAGACTTTTAAGCCGGGTAGCTCAGCCGGGTTTGACCCGGCGGTTCTGCCGACGGCCTCGCCTTCGAGGGGGGAGCGTCCCCCGTGTTCAGGCCGAATTTTGTGCATTTCGAACCGTGGGAAGTTGCCCAAAAGTCGATGGGAGTGAATGTGACTGCTCAACCCGACTTTGAGACTTGTAAGCCGGGTAGCTCAGCCGGGTTTGACCCGGCGGTTCTGCCGACGGTCTCGTCTTCGAGGCGGGTGCCTCCCCCGTGTACAGGCCGATTTTCATGCATTTCGTACCGTGGGAAGCGGTCCAAAAGGGGATGGGAGTGAACGTGACTGCTCATACCGACTTTGGCGCTTCCGAGCCGGGTAGCTCAGCCGGGTTTGACCCGGCGGTTCTGCCGACGGTCTCGTCTTCGAGGCGGGTGCCTCTCCCGTGTACAGGCCGATTTTCGTGCATTTCCAACCGTGGGAAGTGGTCCAAAAGGGAATGGGGGTGGACGTGACTGCTCAACCCGGCTTTGAGACTTGTAAGCCGGGTAGCTCAGCCGGGTTTGACCCGGCGGTTCTGCCGACGGTCCCGCCTTCGAGGGCGGACCCTCCCCCGTGTACAGGCCGATTTTCGTGCATTTCCAACGGTGGGAAGAGGTCCAAAAGGGGATGGGAGTGAACGTGACTGCTCAACCCGACTCTGAGGCTTCTAACCCGGGTAGCTCGGCCGGGTTTGACCCGTCGATTCTGCCGATGGTCTCGTTTTGGAGGGGGGAGCCTCCCCCGTGTTCAGTCCGATTTTCGTGCATTTCGAACCGTGGGAAGCGGCCCAAAAGGGGATGGGAGTGAATGTGACTGCTCATACCGACTTTGGCGCTTCCGAGCCTGGTAGCTCAGCCGGGTTTGACCCGGCGGTTCTGCCGACGGTCTCGTCTTCGAGGCGGGTGCCTCCCCCGTGTACAGGCCGATTTTCATGCATTTCGTACCGTGGGAAGCGGTCCAAAAGGGGATGGGAGTGAACGTGACTGCTCATACCGACTT
This sequence comes from Chiloscyllium punctatum, assembly GCF_047496795.1. Lineage (NCBI taxonomy): Eukaryota > Metazoa > Chordata > Chondrichthyes > Orectolobiformes > Hemiscylliidae > Chiloscyllium > Chiloscyllium punctatum. The sequence continues at coordinate 76,014 of NW_027310273.1, forward strand.
TGGCGCTTCCGAGCCGGGTAGCTCAGCCGGGTTTGACCCGGCGGTTCTGCCGACGGTCTCGTCTTCGAGGCGGGTGCCTCTCCCGTGTACAGGCCGATTTTCGTGCATTTCCAACCGTGGGAAGTGGTCCAAAAGGGAATGGGGGTGGACGTGACTGCTCAACCCGGCTTTGAGACTTGTAAGCCGGGTAGCTCAGCCGGGTTTGACCCGGCGGTTCTGCCGACGGTCCCGCCTTCGAGGGCGGACCCTCCCCCGTGTACAGGCCGATTTTCGTGCATTTCCAACGGTGGGAAGAGGTCCAAAAGGGGATGGGAGTGAACGTGACTGCTCAACCCGACTCTGAGGCTTCTAACCCGGGTAGCTCGGCCGGGTTTGACCCGTCGATTCTGCCGATGGTCTCGTTTTGGAGGGGGGAGCCTCCCCCGTGTTCAGTCCGATTTTCGTGCATTTCGAACCGTGGGAAGCGGCCCAAAAGGGGATGGGAGTGAATGTGACTGCTCATACCGACTTTGGCGCTTCCGAGCCTGGTAGCTCAGCCGGGTTTGATCCGGCGGTTCTGCCGACGGTCTCGTCTTCGAGGCGGCTCCCTCCCCCGTGTACAGGCCGATTTTCATGCATTTCGTACCGTGGGAAGTGGTCCAAAAGGGAATGGGGGTGGACGTGACTGCTCATACCGACATCGAGACTTGTAAGCCGTGTAGCTCGGCCGGGTTTGATCCGTCGGGTCTGCCGACGGTCTCGTCTTCGAGAGGGGGGCCTCCCCCGTGTACAGGCCGATTTTCGTGCATTTCCAACGGTGGGAAGAGGTTCAAAAGGGGATGGGGGTGAATGTGACTGCTCAACCCGACTCTGAGGCTTCTAACCCGGGTAGCTCGGCCGGGTTTGATCCGGCGGTTCTGCCGACGGTCTCGTCTTCGAGGCCGGTGCCTCCCCCGTGTACAGGCCGATTTTCGTGCATTTCCAACGGTGGGAAGTGGTCCAAAAGGGAATGGGGGTGGACGTGTCTGCTCATACCGACTTTGAGACTTGTAAGCCGGGTAGCTCAGCCGGGTTTGTTCCGGCGGTTCTGCCGACGGTCTCGTCATCGAGGGGGGAGCCTCCCCCGTGTCCAGGCCGATTTTCATGCATTTCCAACCGTGGGAAGTGGTCCAAAAGGGAATGGGGGTGAATGTGACTGCTCATACCGACTTTGAGACTTTTAAGCCGGGTAGCTCAGCCGGGTTTGACCCGGCGGTTCTGCCGACGGCCTCGCCTTCGAGGGGGGAGCGTCCCCCGTGTTCAGGCCGAATTTTGTGCATTTCGAACCGTGGGAAGTTGCCCAAAAGTCGATGGGAGTGAATGTGACTGCTCAACCCGACTTTGAGACTTGTAAGCCGGGTAGCTCAGCCGGGTTTGACCCGGCGGTTCTGCCGACGGTCTCGTCTTCGAGGCGGGTGCCTCCCCCGTGTACAGGCCGATTTTCATGCATTTCGTACCGTGGGAAGCGGTCCAAAAGGGGATGGGAGTGAACGTGACTGCTCATACCGACTTTGGCGCTTCCGAGCCGGGTAGCTCAGCCGGGTTTGACCCGGCGGTTCTGCCGACGGTCTCGTCTTCGAGGCGGGTGCCTCTCCCGTGTACAGGCCGATTTTCGTGCATTTCCAACCGTGGGAAGTGGTCCAAAAGGGAATGGGGGTGGACGTGACTGCTCAACCCGGCTTTGAGACTTGTAAGCCGGGTAGCTCAGCCGGGTTTGACCCGGCGGTTCTGCCGACGGTCCCGCCTTCGAGGGCGGACCCTCCCCCGTGTACAGGCCGATTTTCGTGCATTTCCAACGGTGGGAAGAGGTCCAAAAGGGGATGGGAGTGAACGTGACTGCTCAACCCGACTCTGAGGCTTCTAACCCGGGTAGCTCGGCCGGGTTTGACCCGTCGATTCTGCCGATGGTCTCGTTTTGGAGGGGGGAGCCTCCCCCGTGTTCAGTCCGATTTTCGTGCATTTCGAACCGTGGGAAGCGGCCCAAAAGGGGATGGGAGTGAATGTGACTGCTCATACCGACTTTGGCGCTTCCGAGCCTGGTAGCTCAGCCGGGTTTGATCCGGCGGTTCTGCCGACGGTCTCGTCTTCGAGGCGGCTCCCTCCCCCGTGTACAGGCCGATTTTCATGCATTTCGTACCGTGGGAAGTGGTCCAAAAGGGAATGGGGGTGGACGTGACTGCTCATACCGACATCGAGACTTGTAAGCCGTGTAGCTCGGCCGGGTTTGATCCGGCGGGTCTGCCGACGGTCTCGTCTTCGAGAGGGGGGCCTCCCCCGTGTACAGGCCGATTTTCGTGCATTTCCAACGGTGGGAAGAGGTTCAAAAGGGGATGGGGGTGAATGTGACTGCTCAACCCGACTCTGAGGCTTCTAACCCGGGTAGCTCGGCCGGGTTTGATCCGGCGGTTCTGCCGACGGTCTCGTCTTCGAGGCCGGTGCCTCCCCCGTGTACAGGCCGATTTTCGTGCATTTCCAACGGTGGGAAGTGGTCCAAAAGGGAATGGGGGTGGACGTGTCTGCTCATACCGACTTTGAGACTTGTAAGCCGGGTAGCTCAGCCGGGTTTGTTCCGGCGGTTCTGCCGACGGTCTCGTCATCGAGGGGGGAGCCTCCCCCGTGTCCAGGCCGATTTTCATGCATTTCCAACCGTGGGAAGTGGTCCAAAAGGGAATGGGGGTGAATGTGACTGCTCATACCGACTTTGAGACTTTTAAGCCGGGTAGCTCAGCCGGGTTTGACCCGGCGGTTCTGCCGACGGCCTCGCCTTCGAGGGGGGAGCGTCCCCCGTGTTCAGGCCGAATTTTGTGCATTTCGAACCGTGGGAAGTTGCCCAAAAGTCGATGGGAGTGAATGTGACTGCTCAACCCGACTTTGAGACTTGTAAGCCGGGTAGCTCAGCCGGGTTTGACCCGGCGGTTCTGCCGACGGTCTCGTCTTCGAGGCGGGTGCCTCCCCCGTGTACAGGCCGATTTTCATGCATTTCGTACCGTGGGAAGCGGTCCAAAAGGGGATGGGAGTGAACGTGACTGCTCATACCGACTTTGGCGCTTCCGAGCCGGGTAGCTCAGCCGGGTTTGACCCGGCGGTTCTGCCGACGGTCTCGTCTTCGAGGCGGGTGCCTCTCCCGTGTACAGGCCGATTTTCGTGCATTTCCAACCGTGGGAAGTGGTCCAAAAGGGAATGGGGGTGGACGTGACTGCTCAACCCGGCTTTGAGACTTGTAAGCCGGGTAGCTCAGCCGGGTTTGACCCGGCGGTTCTGCCGACGGTCCCGCCTTCGAGGGCGGACCCTCCCCCGTGTACAGGCCGATTTTCGTGCATTTCCAACGGTGGGAAGAGGTCCAAAAGGGGATGGGAGTGAACGTGACTGCTCAACCCGACTCTGAGGCTTCTAACCCGGGTAGCTCGGCCGGGTTTGACCCGTCGATTCTGCCGATGGTCTCGTTTTGGAGGGGGGAGCCTCCCCCGTGTTCAGTCCGATTTTCGTGCATTTCGAACCGTGGGAAGCGGCCCAAAAGGGGATGGGAGTGAATGTGACTGCTCATACCGACTTTGGCGCTTCCGAGCCTGGTAGCTCAGCCGGGTTTGATCCGGCGGTTCTGCCGACGGTCTCGTCTTCGAGGCGGCTCCCTCCCCCGTGTACAGGCCGATTTTCATGCATTTCGTACCGTGGGAAGTGGTCCAAAAGGGAATGGGGGTGGACGTGACTGCTCATACCGACATCGAGACTTGTAAGCCGTGTAGCTCGGCCGGGTTTGATCCGGCGGGTCTGCCGACGGTCTCGTCTTCGAGAGGGGGGCCTCCCCCGTGTACAGGCCGATTTTCGTGCATTTCCAACGGTGGGAAGAGGTTCAAAAGGGGATGGGGGTGAATGTGACTGCTCAACCCGACTCTGAGGCTTCTAACCCGGGTAGCTCGGCCGGGTTTGATCCGGCGGTTCTGCCGACGGTCTCGTCTTCGAGGCCGGTGCCTCCCCCGTGTACAGGCCGATTTTCGTGCATTTCCAACGGTGGGAAGTGGTCCAAAAGGGAATGGGGGTGGACGTGTCTGCTCATACCGACTTTGAGACTTGTAAGCCGGGTAGCTCAGCCGGGTTTGTTCCGGCGGTTCTGCCGACGGTCTCGTCATCGAGGGGGGAGCCTCCCCCGTGTCCAGGCCGATTTTCATGCATTTCCAACCGTGGGAAGTGGTCCAAAAGGGAATGGGGGTGAATGTGACTGCTCATACCGACTTTGAGACTTTTAAGCCGGGTAGCTCAGCCGGGTTTGACCCGGCGGTTCTGCCGACGGCCTCGCCTTCGAGGGGGGAGCGTCCCCCGTGTTCAGGCCGAATTTTGTGCATTTCGAACCGTGGGAAGTTGCCCAAAAGTCGATGGGAGTGAATGTGACTGCTCAACCCGACTTTGAGACTTGTAAGCCGGGTAGCTCAGCCGGGTTTGACCCGGCGGTTCTGCCGACGGTCTCGTCTTCGAGGCGGGTGCCTCCCCCGTGTACAGGCCGATTTTCATGCATTTCGTACCGTGGGAAGCGGTCCAAAAGGGGATGGGAGTGAACGTGACTGCTCATACCGACTTTGGCGCTTCCGAGCCGGGTAGCTCAGCCGGGTTTGACCCGGCGGTTCTGCCGACGGTCTCGTCTTCGAGGCGGGTGCCTCTCCCGTGTACAGGCCGATTTTCGTGCATTTCCAACCGTGGGAAGTGGTCCAAAAGGGAATGGGGGTGGACGTGACTGCTCAACCCGGCTTTGAGACTTGTAAGCCGGGTAGCTCAGCCGGGTTTGACCCGGCGGTTCTGCCGACGGTCCCGCCTTCGAGGGCGGACCCTCCCCCGTGTACAGGCCGATTTTCGTGCATTTCCAACGGTGGGAAGAGGTCCAAAAGGGGATGGGAGTGAACGTGACTGCTCAACCCGACTCTGAGGCTTCTAACCCGGGTAGCTCGGCCGGGTTTGACCCGTCGATTCTGCCGATGGTCTCGTTTTGGAGGGGGGAGCCTCCCCCGTGTTCAGTCCGATTTTCGTGCATTTCGAACCGTGGGAAGCGGCCCAAAAGGGGATGGGAGTGAATGTGACTGCTCATACCGACTTTGGCGCTTCCGAGCCTGGTAGCTCAGCCGGGTTTGATCCGGCGGTTCTGCCGACGGTCTCGTCTTCGAGGCGGCTCCCTCCCCCGTGTACAGGCCGATTTTCATGCATTTCGTACCGTGGGAAGTGGTCCAAAAGGGAATGGGGGTGGACGTGACTGCTCATACCGACATCGAGACTTGTAAGCCGTGTAGCTCGGCCGGGTTTGATCCGGCGGGTCTGCCGACGGTCTCGTCTTCGAGAGGGGGGCCTCCCCCGTGTACAGGCCGATTTTCGTGCATTTCCAACGGTGGGAAGAGGTTCAAAAGGGGATGGGGGTGAATGTGACTGCTCAACCCGACTCTGAGGCTTCTAACCCGGGTAGCTCGGCCGGGTTTGATCCGGCGGTTCTGCCGACGGTCTCGTCTTCGAGGCCGGTGCCTCCCCCGTGTACAGGCCGATTTTCGTGCATTTCCAACGGTGGGAAGTGGTCCAAAAGGGAATGGGGGTGGACGTGTCTGCTCATACCGACTTTGAGACTTGTAAGCCGGGTAGCTCAGCCGGGTTTGTTCCGGCGGTTCTGCCGACGGTCTCGTCATCGAGGGGGGAGCCTCCCCCGTGTCCAGGCCGATTTTCATGCATTTCCAACCGTGGGAAGTGGTCCAAAAGGGAATGGGGGTGAATGTGACTGCTCATACCGACTTTGAGACTTTTAAGCCGGGTAGCTCAGCCGGGTTTGACCCGGCGGTTCTGCCGACGGCCTCGCCTTCGAGGGGGGAGCGTCCCCCGTGTTCAGGCCGAATTTTGTGCATTTCGAACCGTGGGAAGTTGCCCAAAAGTCGATGGGAGTGAATGTGACTGCTCAACCCGACTTTGAGACTTGTAAGCCGGGTAGCTCAGCCGGGTTTGACCCGGCGGTTCTGCCGACGGTCTCGTCTTCGAGGCGGGTGCCTCCCCCGTGTACAGGCCGATTTTCATGCATTTCGTACCGTGGGAAGCGGTCCAAAAGGGGATGGGAGTGAACGTGACTGCTCATACCGACTTTGGCGCTTCCGAGCCGGGTAGCTCAGCCGGGTTTGACCCGGCGGTTCTGCCGACGGTCTCGTCTTCGAGGCGGGTGCCTCTCCCGTGTACAGGCCGATTTTCGTGCATTTCCAACCGTGGGAAGTGGTCCAAAAGGGAATGGGGGTGGACGTGACTGCTCAACCCGGCTTTGAGACTTGTAAGCCGGGTAGCTCAGCCGGGTTTGACCCGGCGGTTCTGCCGACGGTCCCGCCTTCGAGGGCGGACCCTCCCCCGTGTACAGGCCGATTTTCGTGCATTTCCAACGGTGGGAAGAGGTCCAAAAGGGGATGGGAGTGAACGTGACTGCTCAACCCGACTCTGAGGCTTCTAACCCGGGTAGCTCGGCCGGGTTTGACCCGTCGATTCTGCCGATGGTCTCGTTTTGGAGGGGGGAGCCTCCCCCGTGTTCAGTCCGATTTTCGTGCATTTCGAACCGTGGGAAGCGGCCCAAAAGGGGATGGGAGTGAATGTGACTGCTCATACCGACTTTGGCGCTTCCGAGCCTGGTAGCTCAGCCGGGTTTGATCCGGCGGTTCTGCCGACGGTCTCGTCTTCGAGGCGGCTCCCTCCCCCGTGTACAGGCCGATTTTCATGCATTTCGTACCGTGGGAAGTGGTCCAAAAGGGAATGGGGGTGGACGTGACTGCTCATACCGACATCGAGACTTGTAAGCCGTGTAGCTCGGCCGGGTTTGATCCGTCGGGTCTGCCGACGGTCTCGTCTTCGAGAGGGGGGCCTCCCCCGTGTACAGGCCGATTTTCGTGCATTTCCAACGGTGGGAAGAGGTTCAAAAGGGGATGGGGGTGAATGTGACTGCTCAACCCGACTCTGAGGCTTCTAACCCGGGTAGCTCGGCCGGGTTTGATCCGGCGGTTCTGCCGACGGTCTCGTCTTCGAGGCCGGTGCCTCCCCCGTGTACAGGCCGATTTTCGTGCATTTCCAACGGTGGGAAGTGGTCCAAAAGGGAATGGGGGTGGACGTGTCTGCTCATACCGACTTTGAGACTTGTAAGCCGGGTAGCTCAGCCGGGTTTGTTCCGGCGGTTCTGCTGACGGTCTCGTCATCGAGGGGGGAGCCTCCCCCGTGTCCAGGCCGATTTTCATGCATTTCCAACCGTGGGAAGTGGTCCAAAAGGGAATGGGGGTGAATGTGACTGCTCATACCGACTTTGAGACTTTTAAGCCGGGTAGCTCAGCCGGGTTTGACCCGGCGGTTCTGCCGACGGCCTCGCCTTCGAGGGGGGAGCGTCCCCCGTGTTCAGGCCGAATTTTGTGCATTTCGAACCGTGGGAAGTTGCCCAAAAGTCGATGGGAGTGAATGTGACTGCTCAACCCGACTTTGAGACTTGTAAGCCGGGTAGCTCAGCCGGGTTTGACCCGGCGGTTCTGCCGACGGTCTCGTCTTCGAGGCGGGTGCCTCCCCCGTGTACAGGCCGATTTTCATGCATTTCGTACCGTGGGAAGCGGTCCAAAAGGGGATGGGAGTGAACGTGACTGCTCATACCGACTTTGGCGCTTCCGAGCCGGGTAGCTCAGCCGGGTTTGACCCGGCGGTTCTGCCGACGGTCTCGTCTTCGAGGCGGGTGCCTCTCCCGTGTACAGGCCGATTTTCGTGCATTTCCAACCGTGGGAAGTGGTCCAAAAGGGAATGGGGGTGGACGTGACTGCTCAACCCGGCTTTGAGACTTGTAAGCCGGGTAGCTCAGCCGGGTTTGACCCGGCGGTTCTGCCGACGGTCCCGCCTTCGAGGGCGGACCCTCCCCCGTGTACAGGCCGATTTTCGTGCATTTCCAACGGTGGGAAGAGGTCCAAAAGGGGATGGGAGTGAACGTGACTGCTCAACCCGACTCTGAGGCTTCTAACCCGGGTAGCTCGGCCGGGTTTGACCCGTCGATTCTGCCGATGGTCTCGTTTTGGAGGGGGGAGCCTCCCCCGTGTTCAGTCCGATTTTCGTGCATTTCGAACCGTGGGAAGCGGCCCAAAAGGGGATGGGAGTGAATGTGACTGCTCATACCGACTTTGGCGCTTCCGAGCCTGGTAGCTCAGCCGGGTTTGTTCCGGCGGTTCTGCCGACGGTCTCGTCATCGAGGGGGGAGCCTCCCCCGTGTACAGGCCGATTTTCATGCATTTCGTACCGTGGGAAGCGGTCCAAAAGGGGATGGGAGTGAACGTGACTGCTCATACCGACTTTGGCGCTTCCGAGCCGGGTAGCTCAGCCGGGTTTGACCCGGCGGTTCTGCCGACGGTCTCGTCTTCGAGGCGGGTGCCTCTCCCGTGTACAGGCCGATTTTCGTGCATTTCCAACCGTGGGAAGTGGTCCAAAAGGGAATGGGGGTGGACGTGACTGCTCAACCCGGCTTTGAGACTTGTAAGCCGGGTAGCTCAGCCGGGTTTGACCCGGCGGTTCTGCCGACGGTCCCGCCTTCGAGGGCGGACCCTCCCCCGTGTACAGGCCGATTTTCGTGCATTTCCAACGGTGGGAAGAGGTCCAAAAGGGGATGGGAGTGAACGTGACTGCTCAACCCGACTCTGAGGCTTCTAACCCGGGTAGCTCGGCCGGGTTTGACCCGTCGATTCTGCCGATGGTCTCGTTTTGGAGGGGGGAGCCTCCCCCGTGTTCAGTCCGATTTTCGTGCATTTCGAACCGTGGGAAGCGGCCCAAAAGGGGATGGGAGTGAATGTGACTGCTCATACCGACTTTGGCGCTTCCGAGCCTGGTAGCTCAGCCGGGTTTGATCCGGCGGTTCTGCCGACGGTCTCGTCTTCGAGGCGGCTCCCTCCCCCGTGTACAGGCCGATTTTCATGCATTTCGTACCGTGGGAAGTGGTCCAAAAGGGAATGGGGGTGGACGTGACTGCTCATACCGACATCGAGACTTGTAAGCCGTGTAGCTCGGCCGGGTTTGATCCGTCGGGTCTGCCGACGGTCTCGTCTTCGAGAGGGGGGCCTCCCCCGTGTACAGGCCGATTTTCGTGCATTTCCAACGGTGGGAAGAGGTTCAAAAGGGGATGGGGGTGAATGTGACTGCTCAACCCGACTCTGAGGCTTCTAACCCGGGTAGCTCGGCCGGGTTTGATCCGGCGGTTCTGCCGACGGTCTCGTCTTCGAGGCCGGTGCCTCCCCCGTGTACAGGCCGATTTTCGTGCATTTCCAACGGTGGGAAGTGGTCCAAAAGGGAATGGGGGTGGACGTGTCTGCTCATACCGACTTTGAGACTTGTAAGCCGGGTAGCTCAGCCGGGTTTGTTCCGGCGGTTCTGCCGACGGTCTCGTCATCGAGGGGGGAGCCTCCCCCGTGTCCAGGCCGATTTTCATGCATTTCCAACCGTGGGAAGTGGTCCAAAAGGGAATGGGGGTGAATGTGACTGCTCATACCGACTTTGAGACTTTTAAGCCGGGTAGCTCAGCCGGGTTTGACCCGGCGGTTCTGCCGACGGCCTCGCCTTCGAGGGGGGAGCGTCCCCCGTGTTCAGGCCGAATTTTGTGCATTTCGAACCGTGGGAAGTTGCCCAAAAGTCGATGGGAGTGAATGTGACTGCTCAACCCGACTTTGAGACTTGTAAGCCGGGTAGCTCAGCCGGGTTTGACCCGGCGGTTCTGCCGACGGTCTCGTCTTCGAGGCGGGTGCCTCCCCCGTGTACAGGCCGATTTTCATGCATTTCGTACCGTGGGAAGCGGTCCAAAAGGGGATGGGAGTGAACGTGACTGCTCATACCGACTTTGGCGCTTCCGAGCCGGGTAGCTCAGCCGGGTTTGACCCGGCGGTTCTGCCGACGGTCTCGTCTTCGAGGCGGGTGCCTCTCCCGTGTACAGGCCGATTTTCGTGCATTTCCAACCGTGGGAAGTGGTCCAAAAGGGAATGGGGGTGGACGTGACTGCTCAACCCGGCTTTGAGACTTGTAAGCCGGGTAGCTCAGCCGGGTTTGACCCGGCGGTTCTGCCGACGGTCCCGCCTTCGAGGGCGGACCCTCCCCCGTGTACAGGCCGATTTTCGTGCATTTCCAACGGTGGGAAGAGGTCCAAAAGGGGATGGGAGTGAACGTGACTGCTCAACCCGACTCTGAGGCTTCTAACCCGGGTAGCTCGGCCGGGTTTGACCCGTCGATTCTGCCGATGGTCTCGTTTTGGAGGGGGGAGCCTCCCCCGTGTTCAGTCCGATTTTCGTGCATTTCGAACCGTGGGAAGCGGCCCAAAAGGGGATGGGAGTGAATGTGACTGCTCATACCGACTTTGGCGCTTCCGAGCCTGGTAGCTCAGCCGGGTTTGATCCGGCGGTTCTGCCGACGGTCTCGTCTTCGAGGCGGCTCCCTCCCCCGTGTACAGGCCGATTTTCATGCATTTCGTACCGTGGGAAGTGGTCCAAAAGGGAATGGGGGTGGACGTGACTGCTCATACCGACATCGAGACTTGTAAGCCGTGTAGCTCGGCCGGGTTTGATCCGGCGGGTCTGCCGACGGTCTCGTCTTCGAGAGGGGGGCCTCCCCCGTGTACAGGCCGATTTTCGTGCATTTCCAACGGTGGGAAGAGGTTCAAAAGGGGATGGGGGTGAATGTGACTGCTCAACCCGACTCTGAGGCTTCTAACCCGGGTAGCTCGGCCGGGTTTGATCCGGCGGTTCTGCCGACGGTCTCGTCTTCGAGGCCGGTGCCTCCCCCGTGTACAGGCCGATTTTCGTGCATTTCCAACGGTGGGAAGTGGTCCAAAAGGGAATGGGGGTGGACGTGTCTGCTCATACCGACTTTGAGACTTGTAAGCCGGGTAGCTCAGCCGGGTTTGTTCCGGCGGTTCTGCCGACGGTCTCGTCATCGAGGGGGGAGCCTCCCCCGTGTCCAGGCCGATTTTCATGCATTTCCAACCGTGGGAAGTGGTCCAAAAGGGAATGGGGGTGAATGTGACTGCTCATACCGACTTTGAGACTTTTAAGCCGGGTAGCTCAGCCGGGTTTGACCCGGCGGTTCTGCCGACGGCCTCGCCTTCGAGGGGGGAGCGTCCCCCGTGTTCAGGCCGAATTTTGTGCATTTCGAACCGTGGGAAGTTGCCCAAAAGTCGATGGGAGTGAATGTGACTGCTCAACCCGACTTTGAGACTTGTAAGCCGGGTAGCTCAGCCGGGTTTGACCCGGCGGTTCTGCCGACGGTCTCGTCTTCGAGGCGGGTGCCTCCCCCGTGTACAGGCCGATTTTCATGCATTTCGTACCGTGGGAAGCGGTCCAAAAGGGGATGGGAGTGAACGTGACTGCTCATACCGACTTTGGCGCTTCCGAGCCGGGTAGCTCAGCCGGGTTTGACCCGGCGGTTCTGCCGACGGTCTCGTCTTCGAGGCGGGTGCCTCTCCCGTGTACAGGCCGATTTTCGTGCATTTCCAACCGTGGGAAGTGGTCCAAAAGGGAATGGGGGTGGACGTGACTGCTCAACCCGGCTTTGAGACTTGTAAGCCGGGTAGCTCAGCCGGGTTTGACCCGGCGGTTCTGCCGACGGTCCCGCCTTCGAGGGCGGACCCTCCCCCGTGTACAGGCCGATTTTCGTGCATTTCCAACGGTGGGAAGAGGTCCAAAAGGGGATGGGAGTGAACGTGACTGCTCAACCCGACTCTGAGGCTTCTAACCCGGGTAGCTCGGCCGGGTTTGACCCGTCGATTCTGCCGATGGTCTCGTTTTGGAGGGGGGAGCCTCCCCCGTGTTCAGTCCGATTTTCGTGCATTTCGAACCGTGGGAAGCGGCCCAAAAGGGGATGGGAGTGAATGTGACTGCTCATACCGACTTTGGCGCTTCCGAGCCTGGTAGCTCAGCCGGGTTTGATCCGGCGGTTCTGCCGACGGTCTCGTCTTCGAGGCGGCTCCCTCCCCCGTGTACAGGCCGATTTTCATGCATTTCGTACCGTGGGAAGTGGTCCAAAAGGGAATGGGGGTGGACGTGACTGCTCATACCGACATCGAGACTTGTAAGCCGTGTAGCTCGGCCGGGTTTGATCCGGCGGGTCTGCCGACGGTCTCGTCTTCGAGAGGGGGGCCTCCCCCGTGTACAGGCCGATTTTCGTGCATTTCCAACGGTGGGAAGAGGTTCAAAAGGGGATGGGGGTGAATGTGACTGCTCAACCCGACTCTGAGGCTTCTAACCCGGGTAGCTCGGCCGGGTTTGATCCGGCGGTTCTGCCGACGGTCTCGTCTTCGAGGCCGGTGCCTCCCCCGTGTACAGGCCGATTTTCGTGCATTTCCAACGGTGGGAAGTGGTCCAAAAGGGAATGGGGGTGGACGTGTCTGCTCATACCGACTTTGAGACTTGTAAGCCGGGTAGCTCAGCCGGGTTTGTTCCGGCGGTTCTGCCGACGGTCTCGTCATCGAGGGGGGAGCCTCCCCCGTGTCCAGGCCGATTTTCATGCACTTCCAACCGTGGGAAGTGGTCCAAAAGGGAATGGGGGTGAATGTGACTGCTCATACCGACTTTGAGACTTTTAAGCCGGGTAGCTCAGCCGGGTTTGACCCGGCGGTTCTGCCGACGGCCTCGCCTTCGAGGGGGGAGCGTCCCCCGTGTTCAGGCCGAATTTTGTGCATTTCGAACCGTGGGAAGTTGCCCAAAAGTCGATGGGAGTGAATGTGACTGCTCAACCCGACTTTGAGACTTGTAAGCCGGGTAGCTCAGCCGGGTTTGACCCGGCGGTTCTGCCGACGGTCTCGTCTTCGAGGCGGGTGCCTCCCCCGTGTACAGGCCGATTTTCATGCATTTCGTACCGTGGGAAGCGGTCCAAAAGGGGATGGGAGTGAACGTGACTGCTCATACCGACTTTGGCGCTTCCGAGCCGGGTAGCTCAGCCGGGTTTGACCCGGCGGTTCTGCCGACGGTCTCGTCTTCGAGGCGGGTGCCTCTCCCGTGTACAGGCCGATTTTCGTGCATTTCCAACCGTGGGAAGTGGTCCAAAAGGGAATGGGGGTGGACGTGACTGCTCAACCCGGCTTTGAGACTTGTAAGCCGGGTAGCTCAGCCGGGTTTGACCCGGCGGTTCTGCCGACGGTCCCGCCTTCGAGGGCGGACCCTCCCCCGTGTACAGGCCGATTTTCGTGCATTTCCAACGGTGGGAAGAGGTCCAAAAGGGGATGGGAGTGAACGTGACTGCTCAACCCGACTCTGAGGCTTCTAACCCGGGTAGCTCGGCCGGGTTTGACCCGTCGATTCTGCCGATGGTCTCGTTTTGGAGGGGGGAGCCTCCCCCGTGTTCAGTCCGATTTTCGTGCATTTCGAACCGTGGGAAGCGGCCCAAAAGGGGATGGGAGTGAATGTGACTGCTCATACCGACTTTGGCGCTTCCGAGCCTGGTAGCTCAGCCGGGTTTGATCCGGCGGTTCTGCCGACGGTCTCGTCTTCGAGGCGGCTCCCTCCCCCGTGTACAGGCCGATTTTCATGCATTTCGTACCGTGGGAAGTGGTCCAAAAGGGAATGGGGGTGGACGTGACTGCTCATACCGACATCGAGACTTGTAAGCCGTGTAGCTCGGCCGGGTTTGATCCGGCGGGTCTGCCGACGGTCTCGTCTTCGAGAGGGGGGCCTCCCCCGTGTACAGGCCGATTTTCGTGCATTTCCAACGGTGGGAAGAGGTTCAAAAGGGGATGGGGGTGAATGTGACTGCTCAACCCGACTCTGAGGCTTCTAACCCGGGTAGCTCGGCCGGGTTTGATCCGGCGGTTCTGCCGACGGTCTCGTCTTCGAGGCCGGTGCCTCCCCCGTGTACAGGCCGATTTTCGTGCATTTCCAACGGTGGGAAGTGGTCCAAAAGGGAATGGGGGTGGACGTGTCTGCTCATACCGACTTTGAGACTTGTAAGCCGGGTAGCTCAGCCGGGTTTGTTCCGGCGGTTCTGCCGACGGTCTCGTCATCGAGGGGGGAGCCTCCCCCGTGTCCAGGCCGATTTTCATGCATTTCCAACCGTGGGAAGTGGTCCAAAAGGGAATGGGGGTGAATGTGACTGCTCATACCGACTTTGAGACTTTTAAGCCGGGTAGCTCAGCCGGGTTTGACCCGGCGGTTCTGCCGACGGCCTCGCCTTCGAGGGGGGAGCGTCCCCCGTGTTCAGGCCGAATTTTGTGCATTTCGAACCGTGGGAAGTTGCCCAAAAGTCGATGGGAGTGAATGTGACTGCTCAACCCGACTTTGAGACTTGTAAGCCGGGTAGCTCAGCCGGGTTTGACCCGGCGGTTCTGCCGACGGTCTCGTCTTCGAGGCGGGTGCCTCCCCCGTGTACAGGCCGATTTTCATGCATTTCGTACCGTGGGAAGCGGTCCAAAAGGGGATGGGAGTGAACGTGACTGCTCATACCGACTTTGGCGCTTCCGAGCCGGGTAGCTCAGCCGGGTTTGACCCGGCGGTTCTGCCGACGGTCTCGTCTTCGAGGCGGGTGCCTCTCCCGTGTACAGGCCGATTTTCGTGCATTTCCAACCGTGGGAAGTGGTCCAAAAGGGAATGGGGGTGGACGTGACTGCTCAACCCGGCTTTGAGACTTGTAAGCCGGGTAGCTCAGCCGGGTTTGACCCGGCGGTTCTGCCGACGGTCCCGCCTTCGAGGGCGGACCCTCCCCCGTGTACAGGCCGATTTTCGTGCATTTCCAACGGTGGGAAGAGGTCCAAAAGGGGATGGGAGTGAACGTGACTGCTCAACCCGACTCTGAGGCTTCTAACCCGGGTAGCTCGGCCGGGTTTGACCCGTCGATTCTGCCGATGGTCTCGTTTTGGAGGGGGGAGCCTCCCCCGTGTTCAGTCCGATTTTCGTGCATTTCGAACCGTGGGAAGCGGCCCAAAAGGGGATGGGAGTGAATGTGACTGCTCATACCGACTTTGGCGCTTCCGAGCCTGGTAGCTCAGCCGGGTTTGATCCGGCGGTTCTGCCGACGGTCTCGTCTTCGAGGCGGCTCCCTCCCCCGTGTACAGGCCGATTTTCATGCATTTCGTACCGTGGGAAGTGGTCCAAAAGGGAATGGGGGTGGACGTGACTGCTCATACCGACATCGAGACTTGTAAGCCGTGTAGCTCGGCCGGGTTTGATCCGTCGGGTCTGCCGACGGTCTCGTCTTCGAGAGGGGGGCCTCCCCCGTGTACAGGCCGATTTTCGTGCATTTCCAACGGTGGGAAGAGGTTCAAAAGGGGATGGGGGTGAATGTGACTGCTCAACCCGACTCTGAGGCTTCTAACCCGGGTAGCTCGGCCGGGTTTGATCCGGCGGTTCTGCCGACGGTCTCGTCTTCGAGGCCGGTGCCTCCCCCGTGTACAGGCCGATTTTCGTGCATTTCCAACGGTGGGAAGTGGTCCAAAAGGGAATGGGGGTGGACGTGTCTGCTCATACCGACTTTGAGACTTGTAAGCCGGGTAGCTCAGCCGGGTTTGTTCCGGCGGTTCTGCCGACGGTCTCGTCATCGAGGGGGGAGCCTCCCCCGTGTCCAGGCCGATTTTCATGCATTTCCAACCGTGGGAAGTGGTCCAAAAGGGAATGGGGGTGAATGTGACTGCTCATACCGACTTTGAGACTTTTAAGCCGGGTAGCTCAGCCGGGTTTGACCCGGCGGTTCTGCCGACGGCCTCGCCTTCGAGGGGGGAGCGTCCCCCGTGTTCAGGCCGAATTTTGTGCATTTCGAACCGTGGGAAGTTGCCCAAAAGTCGATGGGAGTGAATGTGACTGCTCAACCCGACTTTGAGACTTGTAAGCCGGGTAGCTCAGCCGGGTTTGACCCGGCGGTTCTGCCGACGGTCTCGTCTTCGAGGCGGGTGCCTCCCCCGTGTACAGGCCGATTTTCATGCATTTCGTACCGTGGGAAGCGGTCCAAAAGGGGATGGGAGTGAACGTGACTGCTCATACCGACTTTGGCGCTTCCGAGCCGGGTAGCTCAGCCGGGTTTGACCCGGCGGTTCTGCCGACGGTCTCGTCTTCGAGGCGGGTGCCTCTCCCGTGTACAGGCCGATTTTCGTGCATTTCCAACCGTGGGAAGTGGTCCAAAAGGGAATGGGGGTGGACGTGACTGCTCAACCCGGCTTTGAGACTTGTAAGCCGGGTAGCTCAGCCGGGTTTGACCCGGCGGTTCTGCCGACGGTCCCGCCTTCGAGGGCGGACCCTCCCCCGTGTACAGGCCGATTTTCGTGCATTTCCAACGGTGGGAAGAGGTCCAAAAGGGGATGGGAGTGAACGTGACTGCTCAACCCGACTCTGAGGCTTCTAACCCGGGTAGCTCGGCCGGGTTTGACCCGTCGATTCTGCCGATGGTCTCGTTTTGGAGGGGGGAGCCTCCCCCGTGTTCAGTCCGATTTTCGTGCATTTCGAACCGTGGGAAGCGGCCCAAAAGGGGATGGGAGTGAATGTGACTGCTCATACCGACTTTGGCGCTTCCGAGCCTGGTAGCTCAGCCGGGTTTGATCCGGCGGTTCTGCCGACGGTCTCGTCTTCGAGGCGGCTCCCTCCCCCGTGTACAGGCCGATTTTCATGCATTTCGTACCGTGGGAAGTGGTCCAAAAGGGAATGGGGGTGGACGTGACTGCTCATACCGACATCGAGACTTGTAAGCCGTGTAGCTCGGCCGGGTTTGATCCGTCGGGTCTGCCGACGGTCTCGTCTTCGAGAGGGGGGCCTCCCCCGTGTACAGGCCGATTTTCGTGCATTTCCAACGGTGGGAAGAGGTTCAAAAGGGGATGGGGGTGAATGTGACTGCTCAACCCGACTCTGAGGCTTCTAACCCGGGTAGCTCGGCCGGGTTTGATCCGGCGGTTCTGCCGACGGTCTCGTCTTCGAGGCCGGTGCCTCCCCCGTGTACAGGCCGATTTTCGTGCATTTCCAACGGTGGGAAGTGGTCCAAAAGGGAATGGGGGTGGACGTGTCTGCTCATACCGACTTTGAGACTTGTAAGCCGGGTAGCTCAGCCGGGTTTGTTCCGGCGGTTCTGCCGACGGTCTCGTCATCGAGGGGGGAGCCTCCCCCGTGTCCAGGCCGATTTTCATGCATTTCCAACCGTGGGAAGTGGTCCAAAAGGGAATGGGGGTGAATGTGACTGCTCATACCGACTTTGAGACTTTTAAGCCGGGTAGCTCAGCCGGGTTTGACCCGGCGGTTCTGCCGACGGCCTCGCCTTCGAGGGGGGAGCGTCCCCCGTGTTCAGGCCGAATTTTGTGCATTTCGAACCGTGGGAAGTTGCCCAAAAGTCGATGGGAGTGAATGTGACTGCTCAACCCGACTTTGAGACTTGTAAGCCGGGTAGCTCAGCCGGGTTTGACCCGGCGGTTCTGCCGACGGTCTCGTCTTCGAGGCGGGT
The DNA here is from genome assembly GCF_047496795.1 of Chiloscyllium punctatum. Taxonomy (NCBI): domain Eukaryota; kingdom Metazoa; phylum Chordata; class Chondrichthyes; order Orectolobiformes; family Hemiscylliidae; genus Chiloscyllium; species Chiloscyllium punctatum. The sequence goes on from NW_027310273.1 coordinate 93,429, forward strand.
GCCTCCCCCGTGTACAGGCCGATTTTCATGCATTTCGTACCGTGGGAAGCGGTCCAAAAGGGGATGGGAGTGAACGTGACTGCTCATACCGACTTTGGCGCTTCCGAGCCGGGTAGCTCAGCCGGGTTTGACCCGGCGGTTCTGCCGACGGTCTCGTCTTCGAGGCGGGTGCCTCTCCCGTGTACAGGCCGATTTTCGTGCATTTCCAACCGTGGGAAGTGGTCCAAAAGGGAATGGGGGTGGACGTGACTGCTCAACCCGGCTTTGAGACTTGTAAGCCGGGTAGCTCAGCCGGGTTTGACCCGGCGGTTCTGCCGACGGTCCCGCCTTCGAGGGCGGACCCTCCCCCGTGTACAGGCCGATTTTCGTGCATTTCCAACGGTGGGAAGAGGTCCAAAAGGGGATGGGAGTGAACGTGACTGCTCAACCCGACTCTGAGGCTTCTAACCCGGGTAGCTCGGCCGGGTTTGACCCGTCGATTCTGCCGATGGTCTCGTTTTGGAGGGGGGAGCCTCCCCCGTGTTCAGTCCGATTTTCGTGCATTTCGAACCGTGGGAAGCGGCCCAAAAGGGGATGGGAGTGAATGTGACTGCTCATACCGACTTTGGCGCTTCCGAGCCTGGTAGCTCAGCCGGGTTTGATCCGGCGGTTCTGCCGACGGTCTCGTCTTCGAGGCGGCTCCCTCCCCCGTGTACAGGCCGATTTTCATGCATTTCGTACCGTGGGAAGTGGTCCAAAAGGGAATGGGGGTGGACGTGACTGCTCATACCGACATCGAGACTTGTAAGCCGTGTAGCTCGGCCGGGTTTGATCCGTCGGGTCTGCCGACGGTCTCGTCTTCGAGAGGGGGGCCTCCCCCGTGTACAGGCCGATTTTCGTGCATTTCCAACGGTGGGAAGAGGTTCAAAAGGGGATGGGGGTGAATGTGACTGCTCAACCCGACTCTGAGGCTTCTAACCCGGGTAGCTCGGCCGGGTTTGATCCGGCGGTTCTGCCGACGGTCTCGTCTTCGAGGCCGGTGCCTCCCCCGTGTACAGGCCGATTTTCGTGCATTTCCAACGGTGGGAAGTGGTCCAAAAGGGAATGGGGGTGGACGTGTCTGCTCATACCGACTTTGAGACTTGTAAGCCGGGTAGCTCAGCCGGGTTTGTTCCGGCGGTTCTGCCGACGGTCTCGTCATCGAGGGGGGAGCCTCCCCCGTGTCCAGGCCGATTTTCATGCATTTCCAACCGTGGGAAGTGGTCCAAAAGGGAATGGGGGTGAATGTGACTGCTCATACCGACTTTGAGACTTTTAAGCCGGGTAGCTCAGCCGGGTTTGACCCGGCGGTTCTGCCGACGGCCTCGCCTTCGAGGGGGGAGCGTCCCCCGTGTTCAGGCCGAATTTTGTGCATTTCGAACCGTGGGAAGTTGCCCAAAAGTCGATGGGAGTGAATGTGACTGCTCAACCCGACTTTGAGACTTGTAAGCCGGGTAGCTCAGCCGGGTTTGACCCGGCGGTTCTGCCGACGGTCTCGTCTTCGAGGCGGGTGCCTCCCCCGTGTACAGGCCGATTTTCATGCATTTCGTACCGTGGGAAGCGGTCCAAAAGGGGATGGGAGTGAACGTGACTGCTCATACCGACTTTGGCGCTTCCGAGCCGGGTAGCTCAGCCGGGTTTGACCCGGCGGTTCTGCCGACGGTCTCGTCTTCGAGGCGGGTGCCTCTCCCGTGTACAGGCCGATTTTCGTGCATTTCCAACCGTGGGAAGTGGTCCAAAAGGGAATGGGGGTGGACGTGACTGCTCAACCCGGCTTTGAGACTTGTAAGCCGGGTAGCTCAGCCGGGTTTGACCCGGCGGTTCTGCCGACGGTCCCGCCTTCGAGGGCGGACCCTCCCCCGTGTACAGGCCGATTTTCGTGCATTTCCAACGGTGGGAAGAGGTCCAAAAGGGGATGGGAGTGAACGTGACTGCTCAACCCGACTCTGAGGCTTCTAACCCGGGTAGCTCGGCCGGGTTTGACCCGTCGATTCTGCCGATGGTCTCGTTTTGGAGGGGGGAGCCTCCCCCGTGTTCAGTCCGATTTTCGTGCATTTCGAACCGTGGGAAGCGGCCCAAAAGGGGATGGGAGTGAATGTGACTGCTCATACCGACTTTGGCGCTTCCGAGCCTGGTAGCTCAGCCGGGTTTGATCCGGCGGTTCTGCCGACGGTCTCGTCTTCGAGGCGGCTCCCTCCCCCGTGTACAGGCCGATTTTCATGCATTTCGTACCGTGGGAAGTGGTCCAAAAGGGAATGGGGGTGGACGTGACTGCTCATACCGACATCGAGACTTGTAAGCCGTGTAGCTCGGCCGGGTTTGATCCGGCGGGTCTGCCGACGGTCTCGTCTTCGAGAGGGGGGCCTCCCCCGTGTACAGGCCGATTTTCATGCATTTCGTACCGTGGGAAGTGGTCCAAAAGGGAATGGGGGTGGACGTGTCTGCTCATACCGACTTTGAGACTTGTAAGCCGGGTAGCTCAGCCGGGTTTGTTCCGGCGGGTCTGCCGACGGTCTCGTCTTCGAGAGGGGGGGGGCCTCCCCCGTGTACAGGCCGATTTTCGTGCATTTCCAACGGTGGGAACAGGTTCAAAAGGGGATGGGAGTGAATGTGACTGCTCAACCCGACTCTGAGGCTTCTAACCCGGGTAGCTCGGCCGGGTTTGACCCGGCGGTTCTGCCGTCGGTCTCGCCTTCGAGAGGGGCGCCTCCCCCGTGTACAGGCCGATTTTCGTGCATTTCCAACGGTGGGAACAGGTTCAAAAGGGGATGGGGGTGAATGCGACTGCTCAACCCGACTCTGAGGCTTCTAACCCGGGTAGCTCAGCCGGGTTTGACCCGGCGGGTCTGCCGACGGTCTCGTCTTCGAGGCGGGTGCCTCCCCCGTATACAGGCCGATTTTCATGCATTTCGAACCGTGTGAAGTGGTCCAAAAGGGAATGGGGGTGGACGTGTCTGCTCATACCGACTTTGAGACTTGTAAGCCGGGTAGCTCAGCCGGGTTTGTTCCGGCGGTTCTGCCGACGGTCTCGTCTTCGAGGCGGGTGCCTCCCCCGTGTACAGGCCGATTTTCGTGCATTTGCAACGGTGGGAAGTTGCCCAAAAGTCGATGGGAGTGAATGTGACTGCTCAACCCGACTCTGAGGCTTCTAACCCGGGTAGCTCGGCCGGGTTTGACCCGGCGGTTCTGCCGACGGTCTCGTCTTCGAGGCGGGTGCCTCCCCCGTGTACAGGCCGATGTTCGTGCATTTCGAACCGTGGGAAGTGGTCTAAAAGTCGATGGGAGTGAACGTGACTGCTCAACCCGACTTTGAGACTTGTAAGCCGGGTAGCTCAGCCAGGTTTGACCCGGCGGTTCTGCCGACGGTCTCGCCTTCGAGGGCGGACCCTCCCCCGTGTACAGGCCGGTTTTCGTGCATTTCGAACCGTGGGAAGTGATCCAAAAGGGAATGGGGGTGAACGTGACTGCCCAACCCGGCTTTGAGACTTGTAAGCCGGGTAGCTCAGCCGGGTTGGACCCGGCGGTTCTGCCGACGGTCTCGACTTCGAGGCGGGTGCCTCCCCCGTGTACAGGCCGATTTTCATGCATTTGCAACGGTGGGAAGTTGCCCAAAAGTCGATGGGAGTGAATGTGACTGCTCAACCCGACTTCGAGACTTGTAAGCCGGGTAGCTCAGCCGGGTTTGACCCGGCGGTTCTGCCGACGGTCTCGCCTTCGAGGGGGGAGCCTCCCCCGTGTACAGGCCGATTTTCGTGCATTTCCAACGGTGGGAACAGGTTCAAAAGGGGATGGGAGTGATTGTGACTGCTCAACCCGACTCTAGGGCTTCTAACCCGGGTAGCCCGGCCGGGTTTGACCCGGCGGTTCTGCCGACGGTCTCGTCTTCGAGGCGGGTGCCACCCCCGTATACAGGCCGATTTTCATGCATTTCGAACCGTGGGAAGTGGTCCAAAAGGGAATGGGGGTGGACGTGTCTGCTCATACCGACTTTGAGACTTGTAAGCCGGGTAGCTCAGCCGGGTTTGATCCGGCGGTTCTGCCGACGGTCTCGCCTTCGAGGGGGGAGCCTCCCCCGTGTTCAGTCCGATTTCCATGCATTTCCAACCGTGGGAAGTTGCCCAAAAGGGGATGGGAGTGAATGTGACTGCTCAACCCGACTTTGGCGCTTCCGAGCCGGGTAGCTCAGCCGGGTTTGACCCGGCGGTTCTGCCGACGGTCTCGTCTTCGAGGCGGGTGCCTCCCCCGTGTACAGGCCGATTTTCATGCATTTGGAACCGTGGGAAGTGGTCCAAAAGGGAATGGGGGTGGACGTGACTGCTCATACCGACTTTGAGACTTGTAAGCCGGGTAGCTCAGCCGGGTTTGACCCGGCGGTTCTGCCGACGGTCTCGCCTTCGAGGGGGGAGCCTCCCCCGTGTTCAGTCCGATTTTCGTGCATTTCCCACGGTGGGAAATGGTATCTTTCATTACGGGGACAAGGGTCTGAAGCGGTGAAGTCAGTAACCGGCATAGTTAAGGAAAGGGTTCGAATTTTCTCAACAGTACGAAAAAAGTGAGCAGGGAAGCTAGAGAAGGTGTCAGTGAGTCCCAAACGAGTGAACCGCAAAACTTAGGGAAATGCCCGAAAGCGTTTTAAAGGGTGAAATCGGGAACGAGGAAATGATGGGAAAGTGCCTGAAAGTGCTAAATGAGTAAACAGAAAAACGAAGAAAAATGTTTGAAAAGAAGAAGTGAGTAACCAGGAAAACTTAGAAAAATGTTCAAAACGAAGAAATCAGTAACCAGGAAAACTTAGAAAAATGATCAAAAAGAAGAAATGAGTAACCAGGAAAACTTAGAAAAATGTTTAAAAAGAAGAAATCAGTAACCAGGAAAACTTAGGAAAATGTTTAAAAAGAAGAAGTGAGTAACCAGAAAAACTTAGAAAAATGTTTAAAAAGAAGAAATCAGTAACCAGAAAAACTGCGAAAAATGTTTAAAAAGAAGAAATCAGTAACCAGGAAAACTTAGAAAAATGATCAAAAAGAAGAAATGAGTAACCAGGAAAACTTAGAAAAATGTTTAAAAAGAAGAAATCAGTAACCAGGAAAACTTAGGAAAATGTTTAAAAAGAAGAAGTGAGTAACCAGAAAAACTTAGAAAAATGTTTAAAAAGAAGAAATCAGTAACCAGAAAAACTGCGAAAAATGTTTAAAAAGAAGAAATCAGTAACCAGACAAACTGCGAAAAATGTTTAAAAAGAAGAAATCAGTAACCAGGAAAACTTAGAAAAATGTTTAAAAAGAAGAAGTGAGTAACCAGAAAAACTTAGAAAAATGTTTAAAAAGAAGAAATCAGTAACCAGAAAAACTGCGAAAAATGTTTAAAAAGAAGAAATCAGTAACCAGGAAAACTTAGAAAAATGTTTAAAAAGAAGAAATCAGTAACCAGAAAAACTTAGAAAAATGTTTCAAAAGAAGAAGTGAGTAACCAGAAAAACTTAGAAAAATGTTTAAAAAGAAGAAATCAGTAACCAGGAAAACTTAGAAAAATGTTTAAAAAGAAGAAATCAGTAACCAGAAAAACTGCGAAAAATGTTTAAAAAGAAGAAATCAGTAACCAGAAAAACTGCGAAAAATGTTTAAAAAGAAGAAATCAGTAACCAGACAAACTGCGAAAAATGTTTAAAAAGAAGAAATCAGTAACCAGAAAAACTTAGAAAAATGTTTAAAAAGAAGAAATCAGTAACCAGAAAAACTGCGAAAAATGTTTAAAAAGAAGAAATCAGTAACCAGAAAAACTTAGAAAAATGTTTAAAAAGAAGAAGTGAGTAACCAGAAAAACTTAGAAAAATGTTTAAAAAGAAGAAATGAGTAACCAGGAAAACTTAGAAAAATGTTTAAAAAGAAGAAATCAGTAACCAGAAAAACTTAGAAAAATGTTTAAAAAGAAGAAATGAGTAACCAGAAAAACTTAGAAAAATGTTTAAAAAGAAGAAATCAGTAACCAGAAAAACGGCGAAAAATGTTTAAAAAGAAGAAATCAGTAACCAGAAAAACGGCGAAAAATGTTTAAAAAGAAGAAATCAGTAACCAGACAAACTGCGAAAAATGTTTAAAAAGAAGAAATCAGTAACCAGAAAAACTTAGAAAAATGTTTAAAAAGAAGAAATCAGTAACCAGGAAAACTTGGAAAAAAACACTTAGAAAAATTTTCAGCAAAGTGTGAAAAATATTCTAAGTGTCAGCGGAGGAAAATGCTGCAGCATCGGGAAAGATTCGCAAACTTACACCGAACATGTGCTCCGAAGTGCCGGAGGAATTGGGTGAATTGAGCCCGGCAAATGGCCAGCTGTCGTTTTGTGCCTGCAGCCCGAAAACTTTAACTTTGTCTGTCGCGGAAGTCCGGACCGAGAAAAATCCAAACGGTTTTGACCGGACCGAGTTCCAGACCGATGCAGTCAAATTTGGAATTCAGACCCATTCAGTGCCACTTGTAGTTTTTCCGCAGTGAGGTTGGCGGGGTACCCGGAGATATATGGGAACACGATTTTTAGAACAAAATGGCGGCGCGGGACCGTTCTGAAAGGCATCCGAAAAACGGTTCCACGGGCATAGCACTTTAATGACAGGTATGAGTGCATGCCGGAGAGCTCTTGGAAGTCGAATTTTTGACACTTTGTCAATTTTTTGACAGATTTGACAAACTCTTTCTGTCTGTTCTAAGAGTCAGTCAGAGACTTGTGCGGCGGTCTTTTGACACTATTGGAGGGCGGGCAAACCCCACGTTGACTCCGGCCGTCCCTCCACAGGCGCTCGTGTCCAAAATGAAGGCGAGAGACGCGAGTGGCCTGGTTCCCTTGGGTGTTGCCAAGAAGGCTGCGGGCTGACCGTTGCCTGAGCACTCCCTAAAGCCTCTTGTGATGAGAGCAGACCTCGCCTGCCGCACGACCGGCTCTGGGAGTCGTTGGGCCGCTATTTGTGAATAGTCTGGTCCTCCTCTGCCACCCGGACAAGCGCGATGGCTCTGCCGCCCTGCGGTGCTCGTCACCCAGGTTTGGGGAACACGATACTCGTAACAAAAATAAAAGGCGGCTCGGGACCTGCAGGCGAAAGGGGTCCCGTGGTGCTAAGCACGTCGACTTCGGGTCTCGGTGCAAGCCGGAGAGCTCACGGAAGTCTAAAGTTTTCGGCACGTGGTCGAATCTTTTCAAAGGCTTACCCGGCTCTTTCCGTCCATTCTGAGAGTAAGTCAGAGGCCGGTGCGGAGGTCTCTTGACAATCGGAGGGGGTGGTGGCCCTCCGCAGGCGCTCGTGTCGAAAATGAAGGCGAGAGACGCGAGTGGCCTGGTTCCCCTGGGTGTTGCCAGGAAGGCTGCGGGCTGACCCTTGCCTGAGCACTCCCTAAAGCCTCTTGTGATGAGAGCAGACCTCGCGCGCCGCACGACCGGCTCTGGGAGTCGTTGGGCCGCTATCTGTGAATAGTCTGGTCCTCCTCTGCCACCCGGCCAAGTGCGATGGCTCTGCCGCCCTGCGGTGCTCGTCACGCAGGTATGGGGCACACGATGCTCGTAACAGCAAATAAAGGCGGCTCGGGACCTGCAGGCGAAAGGGGTCCCGTGGTGCTTAGCACGTCGACTTCGGGTCTCGGTGCAAGCCGGAGAGCTCACGGAAGTCTAAAGTTTTCGGCACGTGGTCGAATCTTTTGAAAGGCTTACCCGGCTCTTTCCGTCCATTCTGAGAGTCAGTCAGAGGCCGGTGCGGCGGTCTATTGACGACCGGAGGCTCCCATGGGTGTTGCGATGAGGGTGGAGGGCACAGAACCTTGCCTTAGCACTCCCTAATAAAGCCTCTTGTGAAGAGAGCAGACCTCGCGCGCCGCACGACCGGCTCTGGGAGTCGTTGGGCCGCTATCTGTGAATAGTCTGGTCCTCCTCTGCCACCCGGCCAAGTGCGATGGCTCTGCCGCCCTGCGGTGCTCGTCACGCAGGTATGGGGCACACGATGCTCGTAACAGCAAATAAAGGCGGCTCGGGACCTGCAGGCGAAAGGGGTCCCGTGGTGCTTCGCACGTCGACTTCGGGTCTCGGTGCAAGCCGGAGAGCTCACGGAAGTCTAAAGTTTTCGGCACGTGGTCGAATCTTTTGAAAGGCTTACCCGGCTCTTTCCGTCCATTCTGAGAGTCAGTCAGAGGCCGGTGCGGCGGTCTATTGACGACCGGAGGCTCCCATGGGTGTTGCGATGAGGGTGGAGGGCACAGAACCTTGCCTTAGCACTCCCTAATAAAGCCTCTTGTGAAGAGAGCAGACCTCGCGCGCCGCACGACCGGCTCTGGGAGTCGTTGGGCCGCTATCTGCGAATAGTCGGGTCCTCCTCTGCCACCCGGCCAAGTGCGATGGCTCTGCCGCCCTGCGGTGCTCGTCACGCAGGTATGGGGCACACGATGCTCGTAACAGCAAATAAAGGCGGCTCGGGACCTGCAGGCGAAAGGGGTCCCGTGGTGCTTCGCACGTCGACTTCGGGTCTCGGTGCAAGCCGGAGAGCTCACGGAAGTCTAAAGTTTTCGGCACGTGGTCGAATCTTTTGAAAGGCTTACCCGGCTCTTTCCGTCCATTCTGAGAGTCAGTCAGAGGCCGGTGCGGCGGTCTATTGACGACCGGAGGCTCCCATGGGTGTTGCGATGAGGGTGGAGGGCACAGAACCTTGCCTTAGCACTCCCTAATAAAGCCTCTTGTGAAGAGAGCAGACCTCGCGCGCCGCACGACCGGCTCTGGGAGTCGTTGGGCCGCTATCTGTGAATAGTCGGGTCCTCCTCTGCCACCCGGCCAAGTGCGATGGCTCTGCCGCCCTGCGGTGCTCGTCACGCAGGTATGGGGCACACGATGCTCGTAACAGCAAATAAAGGCGGCTCGGGACCTGCAGGCGAAAGGGGTCCCGTGGTGCTTAGCACGTCGACTTCGGGTCTCGGTGCAAGCCGGAGAGCTCACGGAAGTCTAAAGTTTTCGGCACGTGGTCGAATCTTTTGAAAGGCTTACCCGGCTCTTTCCGTCCATTCTGAGAGTCAGTCAGAGGCCGG